>NC_057733.1:55048860-55088743 GCF_004010195.1 Chiloscyllium plagiosum | reverse complement strand
AATTTTTGTCAAACATTAAGATTGACAAGTCACCAGGCCCGGACCAGCAATTGCAATTGCTTCGCCACTTGTGAAGATCTTTGCATTCTCGCTCTCCACTGGAGTCATACCTGAGGACTGGAGAGAGGCAAATGTAATTCCTCTCTTCAAGAAAGGAAATAGGGAAATCCCCGGCAATTACAGACCAGTAAGTCTCACGTCTGTCGTCTGCAAGGTGTTAGAAAGGATTCTGAGAGAGAGGATTTATGCCCATCTGGAAGAGCATGGCTTGATTAAATGCAGTCAACACGGCTTTGTGAGGGGCAGGTCATGCCTCACAAACCTTATCGGGTTCTTTGAGGATGTGACCAGAAAGGTTGATGAGGCTGGAGCTGTGGATGTGGTGTATATGGACTTCAGCAAGGCATTTGATAAGGTTCCCCATGGTAGGTTCATTCAGAAGGTCAAGAGGACTAGGATACAGGGGAACTTAACTGTCTGGATACAGAATTGGCTAGCCAACAGAAGACAGCGAGTGGTAGTAGAAGGAAAATATTCTGCCTGGAGGTCTGTGGTGAGTGGTGTTCCACAGGTCTCTGTCCTTGGGCCTCTACTGTTTGTAATTTTTATTAATGACTTGGATGAGGGGATTGAAGGATGGGTCAGCAAGTTTGCAGACGACACAAAGGTTGGAGGTGTCGTTGACAATATAGAGGGCTGTTGTAGGCTGCAACGGGACATTGACAGGATGCAGAGATGGGCTGAGAGGTGGCAGATGGAGTTTTCAACCTGGATAAATGCGAGGTGATGCATTTTGGAAGGTTGAATTTGAAAGCTGAGTACAGGATTAAGGATAGGATTCTTGGCAGTGTGGAGGAACAGTGGGATCTTGGTGTGCAGGTACATAGACCCCTTAAAATGGCGACTCAAGTGGACAGGGTTGTTCAAAAAGCATATGGTGTTTTGGCTTTCATTAACAGGGGGATTGAGTTTAAGAGTCGTGAGATCTTGTTGCAGCTCTATAAAAGTTTGGTTAGACCGCACTTGGAATACTGCGTCCAGTTCTGGAGGAGGATAGGGTCGATAGCCAGAGACTATTTCCCAGGGCAGAAATGACTAACACGAGGGGTCATAGTTTTAATCTGGTTGGAGGAAAGTATAGAGGGGATGTCAGAGGTGGGTTCTTGACACGGAGAGTTGTGAGAGCATGGAATGTGTTGCCAGCAGCAGTTGTGGAAGCAAGGTCACTGGGGACATTTAAGAGACTGCTGGACGTGCATATGGTCACAGAAATTTGAGGGTGCATACATGAGGATCAGTGGTCGGCACAACATCGTGGGCTGAAGGGCCTGTTCTGTGCTGTACTGTTCTATGTTCTGTGATTTTGTAAACCTCTAAGGTGTCACCCCTTAGCCTCCGACACTCCAGAGAAAACAGCCCCAGCCTATTCAGCCTCTCCCTGTAGCTCAAATCCTCCAACCCTGGCAACATTCTTGTAAATCTTTTCTGAAACCTTTCAAAGTTGCACAGCATCTTTCCTACATGGAGGCTGGTACAATTGTAACATTTAAAAGGCATCTGGGTGGATATATGAAGAGGAAGGGTTTCAAGGGATATGGGCCTAGTGCTGGAAAATGGGTCTAGATTTGTTTAGGGTATCTCATCGGCATGGACAAGTTGGACCGAAGGGTATGTTTCCGTGCTGTACATCTCTAAGACTCTGACTCTAAGTCTGGAATAAATAGCAAGTCCGGCAATCATGTAACCGTTGTCAATTGTCATAAAAATCTATCTGGTTCCCTAATGTCTTTACAGAAGGAAATGTGTTCCTAACTGGTCTGGCCCACCTGTGCCTCCAGACCCCACTTTAGTTTGTTGGAGCCTTAACATAGAGCAATGCAGCACAGTACAGGCCCCTCAGCCCATGATGTTGTGCCAAGCATTAATCTTAATTGAAGATCAACCTAACCTACGCACCCCTCAATTTACTGCCATCGATGTGCTTGTCCAGCAGTCGCTTAAATGTCCCTAATGTTTCTGACTGTACTACCACGGCTGGCAGTGCATTCCACGCACCCACCACACTCTGTGTAAAAACCGACCTCTGACATCTCTCCAATACCTTCCTCTAATCACCTTAAAATTATGATCCCTCGTGACAGCCATTTCTGCTCTGGGCAAACTTCTCTGGCTATATACTCTATCTATGCCTCTCATTACCTTGTACATCTCGATCAAATCACCTCTCTTCCTTCTCCTCTCCAGTGTGAAAAGTCCTAGCTTACTCGATCTTCCTTCATAAGACAAGCCCTCCAATCTGAGCAGCATCTTGATAAATATCCTCTGCACCATCTCTAAAGCATCTGCATCTTCCTATAAAGGGAGATGACCAGAACTGGACGCAATATTCCAAGTGTGGTCTAACCAGGATTTTATACAGCTGCAGCAAAACCTTGCGGCTCTTAAACTCAGTCCCCCTGTTAATGAAAGCCAAAACACCATACCCCTTCTTAACAACCCTATTAACTTGGGTGGCAACTTTGGGGGAACCTATGGACGTGGACCTCAAGATCCCGCTGTTCCTCCACACTGCCAAGAGTCCTGTCCTTAACCCTGTATTCAGCATTCAAGTTTGACCTTCCAAAATGAATTACTTCGCATTTATCCAGGTTGAACTCAGTCTGCCAGTTCTCAGCCCAGCTCTGCATCCTGTCAATGTCTTGTTGCAGCTTGTAACTGCCCTCGACAGTATCTACAACACCACCGACCCTTTGTGTCATTGGCAAACTTACTAACACACCCTTCCACTTCTTCATCCAAGTCTTTTATAAAAACTACAAAGAGCAGAGGTCCAAGAATAGATCCCTGTGGGACACCATTGGTGGTCACTGACCTCCAGGCGGAATACTTTCCATCCACTATCACTTGCTGTTTTCTTTTGGCCAGCCAATTCTGTATCCAGACAGCCAAATTTTCCTGTATCCCATACCTCCTGACTTTCTGAATGAGCCTACCATGGGGAATCTTATCAAGTGCCTTACTGAAATCCATTTACTCCGCATCCACTGCTCGACCTTTGTTAACTTGTCTCGTCACATCCTCAAAGAACTCAGTAAGGCTTGTGAGGCATGACCTGCCCCTCGGAGAAAGTGAGGACTGCAGATGCTGGAGATCAAATTCAAACATGCGGTGCTGGAAAAGCACGGCCAGTCAGGCAGCATCCGAGGAGCGAGAAAATTGACGTTTCAAGCATAAGCTCTTCATCAGGAATGATCGGCCCCTCTCAAAACCATGCTTTCTTTAATCAAATAGGATTTATGACTATTTGGAAAAACTATCTCTCAGAATTCTTTCCTGTACCTTGCTTACCACAAACATAAGACTGACTAATCTGTAATTCCCAGGGATTTCCCTATTCCCTTTCTTGAACAGAGGAACAACATTCGCTTCCCTCCAATCATCCGCTACTATTCCCATGGAGAGTGAGGATGCAGAGATCATCACCAGAGGTGCAGCAATCTCACTCTCCACTTCCTGTAGTAAGCTTAACGATATCTGGTCCGGCCATGGGGACATATCTATCTTGATGCTTACCAGAATTTCCAGCACATCCACTTTCTTAATATCAGTCTGTTCAAGCCTATTAACCTGGTCCACAGTGTTCTCACAAATCAACAAGGTCCCTCTCTCTAGTGAATACTGAAGCTAAAAACTCATTTAGGCCTCTCCTACCTCTTCAGACGCCAAACACAAATTCTCTCCACCATCCCTGATCAGCCCTACCCTCTCTCTGATCATTCTCTTATTCCTCACGTACATGTAGAACACATTTGGGTTTTCCCTAATCCTTCCTGCCAAGGCTTTTTCGTGCCCCTTCCTAGCTCTCCTCTCCATTTTTGAGTTCTTTCCTAGCTACCCTGCACTCTCTAATTAATAATGCTACTCCCCCTCCTCTTTTACACCCCGCTCTGTTCTTTGTAAAAGACCTAAACCCTGGAACATACAGCAACCATTCCTGCCCCTATGAATTCCATGTCTCATTTATGCCACAACATCGTAGTTCCAAGTACTGATCCATGCCCTAAGTTCATCACTCTTATTCCTGACACTCCTTGCATTGAAACATGACTTGAGGTGTCGGTGTTGGACTGGGTTGGACAAAGTTAAAAATCTCAACACCAGGATAAAGTCCAACGGGTTTATTTGGAAGCACTCACTTTCAGAACGCTGCTCTTTCATCAATCACCTGCCGAAGGAGCGGTACTCCAAAAGCTATTGCTTCCAAATAAACCTATTGGACTTTAACCTGGTGTTGTGGTTTTTACCTTTGCATTGAAACAGACACACTTTAACCCATCCCTACGCCCTATCAACTGTATATCCTGCCTGACAAACTCTCTGCATTCTATTTCTGCCCTTTCAACAACTACCCTCTTCTCTGATCCATAGCTCTGGTTCCCATCCCCCACTCTGAGTAATTAGGGATGGACAATTAATGCTGGCCTAACCAGTAGTGCCCACATCCCATGAATGAATTTTTAAAAAATACCTTGTCAAATGTGAAAGACACCACACAATTCTTTCACCTATGGTGGGGGCATGAATAGATTGAAGTGTAAGTTGGATTGCTGTAATCAGAGTGAAAGGAAAGTTATGCCACTTGAAGATCAAGTGCTGCATATTGTTGAGCTGTGGAGTACAATGTTGCTTTTCAGAAGCAGTAAGAGGGAGAATTTGAAAATGAACGCATCGTGAATATTTTTAGTTACCTTCTGGTTGAGCTGCAGTGTTGAAAACCATCCAGAACCTGCAGACAAAGTATGGGGCAAGAAAGCTTAAAAAAAAACTCATACAAGGAAAGACACAAGTTCACCTGGTCACCTATCGAATCAGAGGACAACCCATCACCCTACAGGCAAGATCAACTCACCATTGTAACAATCGCAATGACTAGGAGAAAAATCTCTTTTTACCTCATGGTTTAGTCTTTTGATTTTGGAATTTTGTTTATGTTGTATGTAATCTTTTTCCCCTACAGTATTTTCGTTAAAATGTTTTTCTTATGTTTGTCAACGTTGTGATTTTGTGTGTTCTTGGCAATATGAAAGGGTATAGTTTATATGCATAACTTAGAAATCCTTTCTTTTCAGTGCTTTTTTTTAAAATGTATTATTGGAAAACAAAATGAATATTACAGCCAAACAACTCAAAGCAATGTTAAAAACAAACCCACTAATTACAGAGGTAAGTAAATAATAACTAAGCTAAAAAAGGAAAATCTTAAGAAATAATAACAGTAACACAGCTCAATGAAACAAAGCAATAGCCCTCGATCATCAAGTGCATAACTTTATACATATTCATACGTTCGTAGTTCCTCCTCTCCAGATTCATTACATAGAATTGCCATGGCTATATAAAGGCTCTTACTAGTATGGCAGACGAATCTCTACCCGGGTAGTCCAAAAAGGGCCACCACGTCTTATAGAAATTCAGTTTTACGATGCACTATACTCGTCAGAAATTCCAAGGGGCTGTGGTCCATGACTAGCTTATGCCAGCCCACCAGCCCTAGGGAGTTTCCAACACCTAACCTAATAGAATGTTCTTTCTTTCTTTCACAAAATGTGATGATACTGAAAAGCCTTTTTTTTTTTAAGTGTGTACATCTAATGAAAGTGAATTAACAAAGCCAAGAAGGAGAGATGCTGGGTCCATCTCCACCTCCGTCCCCAAGGCCTTCTCTATTTTACCAATATAGTGCTCCAGTATGCCCGTAGTCTGTGCCAGGACCGAAGACAATGAGTAAGTGTGCCCATGCTCACTCTATGTTTAGGACACATTGGAGATGCTCCAGCTTTAAATTTTGTGAGGCAGCCTGGGGCCAAAAGGACCCTATAGAGAATCTTCAATTGCAAGGCATTGGGTCCTGTTGCAAATCAAGACCCTTCTTGCATTTTCCCAGATATCCTCTCATACTTCAGGAGAAATCTCAATGTCCAACTCCCTCGCCCATACCTTACAGAGCCGTTCGGCTTCTCTGGTTGCCCTCACCCTGATACATTGTCCTCCACACCTTGACAGTATTGATGACTATTGGGCTATGGCAATATTCCTTAACTGTTCTCATATTGTCTAAGAACAACAGGCTAATGAGGGGGCATCTTGCCCGAGATGCTTTGATGTCCAACCAAAGTTCGTGAGGGTCCCTCCCGGGCCTAATCATTCATGTAAGACAGCAACAAGCTTAACTGATAGTTTTTGATATCTGGGAGGCCCACTCCTCCCAGTTTTTAAGGTGACTGCAATTTAGTCAATTTAATTAGGGGCCGCTTGTGATTCCAGATAAAAGAACTAAACCAGCTGTTCAGTCTTCTAAATATTTGCCTAGTAAAAAGCAGAGGAAACATTCACATAGGATTCAAAAAGCGGGGCCGAATGTTCATTTTAATGAGGGTTATCCAACTTAACCAAGAAATCGGAAGTGCCTCCCATCTACAATGGTCCTGCTTGATTCTGTCAAATAAATGAGCAAAATTGGGTTTAAATAGCCAATCAAAAACAGGAGTAATAAACATACCTAAGTAGAGAAAGCTCTCCTGCGACCATCTAAAGGGGAACCGAGATCCGCCCTCAGGATCAGGCACTCTGGGCAGACCACCTATGGGCATGGCCTCTGACTTGGTAAAGTTGGTATTCTAACCCGAGAAGCCCCCAAATAAATTGATGCATTGTTTCAGGTGTGGGACTACGACTGTTGGGTTTGATAGGAAGACAAGGACGTCATCCACATACAGTGTGATCTTATGTGACTTCGTCCCCACTTCTGGAGCAGCTATACTGGGATCCCTGTGTATTGCTTCTGCCAGCAGTTCGATCACCAATGTGAAAAGCAATGGTGACAAAGGGCAGCCCTGTCAACTGCCCCTACAAATATTAAATTTGTTTGATCGTGGTGAGGACCATGGCAAGAGGGCCACTTTACAAAATCTCCACCCACCTGACGAAGGTTTCTCCCCGGCCAAACTACTTCAAAGAATAAAAAAGATATGGCCACTCGACCCTGTCAAATGCCTTTTCCGCATCTAAGGACATCACCAATCCCTGTACCGAGTGCTGTTGACATATT
This sequence comes from Chiloscyllium plagiosum, assembly GCF_004010195.1. Taxonomy (NCBI): domain Eukaryota; kingdom Metazoa; phylum Chordata; class Chondrichthyes; order Orectolobiformes; family Hemiscylliidae; genus Chiloscyllium; species Chiloscyllium plagiosum. The sequence continues at coordinate 55,081,635 of NC_057733.1, read as the reverse complement.
TGGATCATGCTAAGTAATCTCCTGACATTATCCGTCAATCTGCGATCTTTTACAAACCCCATCTGGTCCTCCTTAATGATGGAGGGCAGTACAGTTTCTAGCCTTAATGCCAGTGTCTTAGGATTTTGAAGTCAACATTCAGGCGTGAAATGGGTATAGGAAGCACAGTCCTCCAGGGCGTTCCCTTTTTCAAGAATGAGAGAGATGTTCACCTCTCTTACAGATAGTGGGAGGAGGCCACAACTGTGAGAGTCATTAAACATACTAAGCATCGGCCCTGACAATATACTTATAGAACTCACTGGGGAGCCTGTCAAACCTGGCGCCTTGCCATTCTGGAACTGCCTCACAGCTTCCTGCTTCTCTTGCTTTGACAGTGCAGCATTGAGGAGAGACTCTTGTTCAGGGGTCACTCCTGGAAGTTCCAAATTCTTTTTTTTTTAAATTCCATCCAACCTGCCCATTGTCACAGCTTTCAGATTGGTATAATTCAGAGTAAAGTTTCCAGAATGCTGCAGTACTCCTTTTAGAATCATAGGTTAAATTTCCAGTGTCCTCTCTGATCGAGGTAATGGCTTGGGGGGGCACTCCTTTTCTTAGCAAGGTATGCTAGGTACTTACCCGGCTTAGCCCCATGCTCAAACAGCCTTTGACTTGCAAATGTAAGCTCCCTCTTGGCTGCCTGTGTGAGCATGGAGTTCAGTGTAGGCCAAAGTGCTGTGATGCAGTTTAACCAGCGAGGGCCTGTCAAAATATGCCTTTTCAGCAACTTGCAGACGTGTCTCGAGCAAGCATTGCTGCTAACTCGTCTGCCGCTTCTTATTGGCTGAGTAGGAGATAACCAACCCCCTAGCATAGGCTTAAGCTGTTTCCCAGAGAATGGACAGGCTACCGGCCGAACCTGAATTAAGATCTTAAAAAAAGCCCTGAACTCAGTAGAAAAGAATTCAATAAACTTGCTATCCTCGAGGATGAAGGGGTCCAGTCACCAGTGCCTCGAGCCTACCACAGTATCCTTATTCTTAACCATTAAATACACTGAAGTGTGATCGGAAATAGTGATATAGTACAGATGCTACTGAGCCCAGATGTGCTGCGGGGGTCAGAAAAAGATCAATCCTGGTATGGCATTTATCTGGGTGAAATCCCTGTCAGTAGGGTGAAGGTGCCTCCAAACATCTACCAACCCAATTCAGCACACAAATCCCTTAATTGTTTAGATTGCGAAGATGATATCAGAGGGCCTTTGGACAATCTGCCCATTATAGAGTTTATTAGACAAGTGAAATCTCCTCCTACGATGATACATTGAGATGCAAGGTTAACCAGTCTAGAAAGTGCATCTGTCAAGAACTTGGGGAGGTGGGGGGGTTAGGCTGGGGGACAGTAAATATTTAAGATCCTGTATTCTTCCCCATGTATCAAAGCTTTAAGGATTACAAGTCTCCCATGTGTGTCTTTAATGCACTTTAGTAACTTAAATAGGCGATTCTTTCTAACTAAAATGGCCACCTCTTCTCATATTGAAGGATGAAAAATAAACCCATTCACACCCAATCTGTTGCAGCTTCAAATGCTCTGCATCATCCAAGTTTGTTTCTTGTAATAAGGCAACATCTACCCTCTTCCCTTTTAAGGCTGGAAAGCACCTTCTTGCTCTTGACAGATGAATGACTCCCCTTAATATTCCAGGTGCACCACTTAAACACATCCTTAGCCATACCCTTCTGTAGCACCATCTAGACTCGAGAGGAAGAACCTGAACTACAGATCGCTGAGTTTTAATGCAAAATAATCCACAAAACACAAAAACTACATAAACTAAAATAACTACAGTCAACAAATCTACAAAACATACAAAACGACATACAACAAAAACAGAAAAACAAAAAATTGCCAAAGGCACTGATTAGAGGAATTTACCCCCCCCATTCAAAGGAGGTACCTCCACATCCTCCAACCGTACTCACCATCCCAACCACCCTCTCAGCTCCTACCAACTAAGGCTGTGCCACATACAACCTGATAGAACATAGAAGACTATTAGGAGGCCTGTAAAAGACTCCTAACAGGGTGACCTCACCTTTCCTATTCCTAACCTCAGCCCAAACTACCTCAGATGGCAAGTCCTCATGATGGAGGGGGGAAAAAAACGCCAAGAGCAAGATTGGTACTGTAGACAAGTAAACCAAAAATAAATGTCACCCATCCCTTAACATAACTTGGAGATTAAAGATAAGTGCTCTATCCATCCTGGACATCATTTATGCAACTTCTTACCAGAAAGGAGACTTCACCAAGTCCTTTTTTTAAAGAAAAACAAACCCAAACAGCTCTGTCCTCTACACCTCTTTGGCTGTTTGACTTAAGTCAACGTGTCCACAATGGTCTTCTTTTTCTCTGGCCAGTCAAACAAATGTATAGATCCAGTATGATTGATCTGGAGTACTGGATCCCAAGCGCTTTTCCAGACCATTGCTGCCGAGAAGTCTTGAAAGATCTTGACCCTGGGGCCACCGCATACTAATGCCATTGGATCCCTCCCCTGGGCTCTAGAGGCTTCCATGACCCTCTGCCTGTCTTTATAATGATGGAACCTTACCAGGATGTGGGCGCTGATCCGCATCTGGCTTTTGTGCTGCGATCCAGTGGGCTCTCTCAATTGTTATCCTTCCCTTCTCAGCCTCTAAACTAAGGAATTCCGGGAACCGCTTCTTGAACTCCACCGGCTGGTTTCCCTCCATCCCCTCCGGTATGCCAACAACGCGCAGGTTCTTCTTTCTGCCTCAATTTTCGCGATCCAACAGATGAGGGACCTGTGTTTCCAGGCTTCAGTCCAGTTCTTGGAGGAGTCAGTCTCTGCCTCTACCCCTGAAGCCTGGTGATCGAGCTCATCAGTCCTTTTTCCCAGGTCTTGCAGCATAGCAGATACAGGTGCCAGCTTCTACTCAATTATATTTTTACCTGGATCTGCTCCCCAGGACCTTACGAGATTTGGCCAGCTCCTCAGCCAGGGTCTGGTGAGTAAGCAAGGCTGCTGCTTCAGAGGGCTGCCCTCATTGAGTTTCCTCCTTTTTCGTGGCATTCTCCAGCTGCAAGAACATAAGTAAGTTGTTTTTTCAGATTTCTAGCTCCTTTACTGTGTTTTTACTCACAGTAAAGTGAATGGGACGGGTTCAAGCTCTGTCGGGTCAGTATTGCAGCGTAGGGCCCAGCAAACACGATCCTAACAGGATGCTGCCATCTTGGATTCCCACTTCAGTGCTTTTTTTAAAGTTGTGTTTCACACCCGACGCCTGGAGGAAGAACGCCTCATCTTCTGCTTTGGGACCCTCCAAACACACGGGATCAATGTGGTCACCAGGTTCCCCACTTCCCCTCCTCCCACCTTATCCCAGTCCCAACCTTCCAACTCGACACTGTCCTACCAGTCCATCTTCCTTCCCACCTATCTGCTCCACCCTCTGCTCTGACCTATCACTTTCACCCCCACCTTCATCCACCTATCGCATTCCCAGCTGCCTTCACCCCACTTCCCCCAGTCGCACCCCCCTCCCATTTATCTCTCAGCTCTCTTAGCCCAAACGCCTCATTCCTGATGAAGGGCTTATGCCCGAAGCATCTAATCTACTGCTCCTCGGATGCTATCTGACTGGCTGTGCTTTTCCAGCACCACACTTTGATTCTTTTACAATAAATATTTATTCTTTCTGTCACTGAAGAAACCCCTAACCCGTGTCCCTTAGTCACAGTCAGGCAAATGGGACATTTTGATGGCCTTGTTGGGATTTTATTCATTTTATGTTGACTTGTGGAATAGTGAGGCACGTTCCTCAGTGCACTCCTTCTAATTAAGTCATGAGAAAAGTTTGGGGACCTATCTGATATATTTTGAACAAGGACAAAATAAAATTGAATGTTGAGTCATTGGGAGGGTAAAGGATAAAAGAACAGATACTTGCTTTCTCTTATTAGAATAAGATGGCACTGCAAACAGTGAAAACATCAGAAGAATAGCCATACCAGATTTCCACGACCTGGCAATAGCTGTGTCGATGAAATTGGCAAATCAATTAGTGGTGGGATTGCCTGCCAGAGTCAATGAGGCAGCTAATTTAAATATTGACAAAGCATCTGAGGTTGGTGGAAATACAGGGAGAACAGGTTTCAAGGTGGTGAGACACTTAAGTTAGCAAGAGTTCAAGTTGTAGCAGCATAAATTTGGAAAAAGAAATAAACAGCTTTTCAGAGAGAAGATAAAAGTAGAGTTTAGAAAGCTAAGATTAGAATGGTAAAAGGAAAAGGAGCGAGATGGGAAATACCAGCTTAAAATGATGGACGTGATTTGGAGGAGCCGGTGTTGGACTGGGGTGTACAAAGTTCAAAATCACATAACACCAGGTTATAGTTCAATAGGTTTATTTGGAAGCACTAGCTTTCAGAGCGCTGCTCCTTCATCCATCAGGGCCCACATAGGCCCTTCCAACATCTAAGGAGATGTGCAGGTAGTCTTTGTCATTTTGTGGTTGTACAGGACGTTGGTGAGGCCAGCTTTGGAGTACTGTGTACATTTCTGGTCACCCTGCTATAGAAAGGATACTATCGAATTGGAAAGGATGCAGAAAAGATTTATAAGGATGTTACTGGGACTGGAGGGTTTGAGTTATAAGGAGAGACAGGATAAGCTGGTACTTTTCACACTGGGGCATAGGAGGTTGAGGGGTGACTTTAAAAGTTTAGAAAATCTTGGCGGACATAGACAAGGTGCATAGAAAAGGTCTTTTCCCTCGGGTAGGGGAGCTCAAAGATAGTGGGCATAATTTTAAGCTGAGAGGAGAAGGATTTAAAAAGGAACTAAGAGGCAACTTTTTCCACAGAGGCTGATTTATATATGGAATGAACTGCCAAAGGAAATGGTAGGTGCAGGTACAGTTACGTTTAAAGGACATTTGTATAGGTACACAAATAGGAAAGGTTTAGAGGGATATGGAAACCTGGTCAGCATGGATGAATTGGACCAAAAAGGTTTCCGTGCTGTATAACTCCACAACTGGCACTCTTGATAAACCAGCAAAAATTTTATACATCATGTACAACAATCTACCACGATGTCCAAGTACTTATGCTGTAAATATAATATAACAGTGATGCATATACCGCCTGCATTACATTTCTATTGCTTAGTGTGTTTTTATATTGATCTTAGGAAATGTCTTGATGTTTTTACATACCAATAAATGTTTTTGAGGGATATTGTTGTCTTGAAGCCTCATTTGGTGAGGGTTCATTGTTATGTGTACTTTTTGATTATCCAGAATATTTGGGAAGCTGATGGCCTAGTGGTATTATCACTGGACTGTTAATCCAGGAAATCAAACTATTGCTCTGGGGACACTAGTCCGAATCCTGCTACACCAGATGGTGGAATTTTAATTCAATAAACATTTGGAGTTAAGGTTCTAATGGTGACCAGGAATCCATTGTCAAGTGTTAAAATAACCCTACTAGTTCTCTCATGCCTTTGAGGGGAAGGAAACTGCCACCCTTACCTTGTCTAGCCTATATGTGAGTCCAAACGCACAGCAATGTGGTTGTTTCTTAATCTGTCCTCTGAGCATTTAGGGATGAGCAATAATTGAGGGCCTAACCAGCGACGCCCTCAGCAGTGAATGAATAATTTTTGAAAGATTTGATCAACCAGCACTTTCCTGGTCTCAGGCTGGCTAATAAGATGTTTGCTGTATTTATTCTTTTTCATCCATAGTACGTGTTAAAAAGTTTGTCGTTGGTCTTTCTTAATCATGATTGAGTGTCTACGCATTATGGGGTTTGAAGGAGTATAGTTTATGTTGCATTTGGTCAAAATCCAGTCTTTTCACTGCTGCGTTAGAGTTATGTTACAATAATTAGCTTTTTCAATTACTGAAGGAAACCTACTGAGAATTCCTTTTCCCTGGGTAGCAGCCAGCCAGGAAAATTGGTCATTTTTGTGCTCTCTTTGTAGAACAGTGGGACACGATTATCAGTGCACTCTTCCTGGTTGAGTCTTGAAAAACGTCACCATGCAGATCTTGTTGACACTCATCATTATTGGAACCCCGTGTTCAACACCTCTTCTGTGTCCTCTCAAACATCTGTCCCTGCAAATCCAACAAGCTTGTTGAGACTATCCATGCTACATCTCGTTTATCCACTCCACAATGAACTGTTTAAACACCCCACTGCCCACATTCCAACTCAATGGCCCATATGGCGAATCCTTCCAAAGCTGGATCCACCAGCTAACATCTTTTGGATTAAGGAATGGGAAGATAGGAAGTCATGGAACAATTTGTCATGACAACACACGCCCTCCCCCACCCCCCTGTCCCCCACCCATCCAACCACACCTGAAATCGCATGACAGGCTTTGAACTACCATGTGAAAGTGGTCTTGCTAAATGGTTCAGGGCATGTCAGGGTCTCTGTGCAACCAATCTCTCCAGTGGGGCCTCAATACAACCCCTTTGCATGTATGTAATTGTGTACAATTGGCAGTCCTGCCTGATTGGCAGTTGCATAACTGGTATAGAAAATGATATTAATCTTTTTTGTCCTATTTGACAGAATGATGGAGCAGTGCTTCCACATGTGTGATCGAATTGTTATCTACTTCTTCATTGCATCATCTTATGCACCATGGTGAGTGTTTTAACATTTTGTTTTTACAAAGATTAATGACTTGGGGAGACTTTCTACATGGTTGTAATGTCACAGGACTAGGACCTCTGACCCCAGGCTAATATTCTGGAAGCATGAATTTGAAACCAGCCATGGCATATGGTGAAACCTAAATTCTATTTTAAAACCCTGGAATATGTTGTGAAAATGGATGTGCCTTGAAGGAAAGGCACTATCTTGGTCTGGCCTGTATGTGACTCCATGCCCACAATGATGGAGTTGACTCTCTCTGCTCTCTGAAATGGCTGACCAAGCCACTTGGCAAAATGGGTGGGCAATAAGTGTTGGCATTGTCAGGGACACCCACATCCCATTAACAAATAAAAAAAATTCCAGCTGAATCTGGAGCATGAGATGGCATGGAATTGACTGCACATCCTGCTGATCAAACTGCAGGACCTGGGAGCCCACAGGCTCTAGTAGAATGACTGAGACATCTTTCTGGCACTAAATATTACTTTATTAGAGCTAACTGGGAGTGTGAAAGCTCACACTCTACTAAACCTTTTCATTAGCCATACCAAACACCTAGTGGCAAGTGTTGTAATTGAAATCAAGACAGAGCTGTGCATCTAACTGAAACGCTGAAATGAACCATAATTTTGATCCCTGGTATAAGACCCCCCCGTCCAGTACTGTCAGCTTATCAGATACCGAAGCTGACATCTGACACAGGTTTCACAGGAGTTGAACACAAGTTCACTTTCCTCTACTTGGACTGATGATTATATGTTTTCTTTAGTTTTGTTACCCCTGGGTAGTGAAGGTGAAATTAGACAGGGTTCCAGTTCCAGAGGGTTTTCCTAATGCTGTATGTATATAAAAATAGTTATAGACTTGACTATGATGATCTGCACAGATGGGAACTTTCTAGTGAACACAAGATCACAGAGGAATATCAGTCAAAAGGTAAAGCACTGGAGAACAGTGATCACACAAGACAGTGAAACCTCAACAAGGGAATGCTTTCTCAAGAATTGAACCATGTATCTCCATATGTAACATTCAACAGATTCAGAATGTCTGTAAGCCACTCTAATATCTCTCTTTTGAAGGTTAAATCTCCGTGAGCTTGGGCCCTTGGCGTCTCATATGCGTTGGTTCATTTGGATCATGGCAGCTGCTGGAACCATCTATGTCTTTTTATACCATGAACAGTAAGCAATTTGTCCACAACTCAATGCCGTTCACAGCAAAGGAACCCACTTGATTGCACCCTACCCACCACCATTAACATTGAGTGGTACAACTTCAAGAACAACCAGGAAGCTTGACGCCATCCAGAATAAAGCGGCCCACTTGATTGGCACCACATCCATAAACATCCACTCCCTCTATCACCAACATTCTGTAGCAGCAGTGTGCACTATCTACAAGATGCACTGCAGCAATTCAAAGGTCCCCAGACAGCATCTTACAAACCCATGACCATGTCCATCTAGAAGGAAAGGCAAATGCATGGGAACACCACCACTCGCAAGTTCCTCTCCAAGCCCGTCACCATCCTGACTTGGAAATATATCCCCATTTCTTTACTGTCACTGGGTCAAAATTCTGGAATTCCCTCCCTTAAGGGTCTACCTAAAGCATATGAACTGCAGTGGTTCAAAAAGGCAGCTCACCACCAACTTGGCAATGAATGCTTGCCCAGCTACTGACACCATGTGCCATGGATGAATTAAAAAAACAAATCACTCCCTTCACGGGGGTACAATTGTGACAATGTTTATCATCTACAAGATGCACGGCAGCAACTCAACGAAGCTCCTTCAATAACACCTTCCAAACCCGCAATCTCTAACACCAAAAAAGACAAGACAGCTGAAGCACGGGAAAGTTGTAACCTTAAATTTCTTCCAAGCCGCTCTCCATTCCAGTTTGAAACAATAATGTTGTTCCTCACGTTATTGGGTCAAAATCCTGGAGCTTGCTTTCAGACCGCACTCTGGGTGTACCAGCACTGTGTTTAAGAAGACAGTTCACCACCAGCTTCTCAAGAGACAAATGTGAACGGGCCTAATTAGTAACCTACATCTGAAGTACAACTAGTTTTTAAAATGTCGTCATAGTTTAAATCCGCATCGGTAATTAGCTGCAAGCGTGAACCATGTTTTAGTAGAAGTATATTTTATTTAAGCCTTTGTATTTTCTCTGTACAGGTATAAGATTATTGAGCTGCTGTTTTACTTGACAATGGGATTTTCACCTGCTGTGGTCGTTGCATCTATGGTAGGTGGCTCGAATAATTGCCTTCAATTCTTCAGGCTATAGCTGGATCTTGAATGGTTTCAGAACTATTGGACCTCCATGGATATTTTCAGAACATTAGAACTTTTAAGAATAGTAAGCTCAGAAGGTCAGTAAGCATTCCCTATATAGATTAATGGGAATGTCACTCTGCTCCTCCTAACAAGGAATGTTCATTGCCCCATGACGCCAGATCTTCTGTCACATGCTGTTTCCATCACTGAATTCTCCAAGTAACCAATTGCATGATTTCATTTGGCAATTCTGTACAGTTACACTGATTGAATAAACCATGATTCTGTGTAGGTGCACATTGACTCTTACCCTGAATAAACATGGACTCTGTATAGTTACACAGCGAGTGATCCTTGCCCTGAATAAATAGTGAGTGACTAAATTCATGTGTTGCCTCAGCCCTAGTTAATGCAATAATATTGTTGAGCCAAGTTATTCTTCTGTTCCATCCCTCCCCAAGTTCGATTTTCTGTAATAATCAGGCCATTCTGGTCAAACTTATTCAAAGAGAGAATCAATAAAAATACCGCAAGAAATCTGAATGGGAGTGGGCCTTTTGGTCCCTCTCACCTGCTCCACCATTCGACAGGATCGTGGCTGATCAAAGATGCCTCGCATCCACTTTCTTCTTTCCTTGTAACCCTTGATTCCCCAACTGATCAAGAATCTATCTCAACCTTCAATATATACAAAAAAAAGACAAGAGAGTCAGAGTATGTAGTAACTCAGAAGAAGTAAATTGTGTTTAGTTCAATGCAAGGGATCTTATAGGTGTGACTGATAAACTTAGGACATGTTTAAGAACATGGGATTAAGACATCATAGCTATTACAGAAACTGGGCTGAGAGATTGACAAGATGTTTCGGGTTTTAGATGCTGTAGGAAGGATAGGAAAAGAGGCAAGAAAGGAGGGGGTTGCTATTTTTAATTAAGGAATACTTTACAGTTGTAAGTAGAGAAAATATATTTTCCCTGGTTGATTTTTCAGAAATATCAGTAGAAATTAGAAAGGAAAGATCACCTTGATGGGATTGTACTATAGCACTCCCCCCCACCCCCACCCCCAATAGTCAGAGGGAAATTGAGAAACACACATGTATGGAGATATCAGACATATTTGTCAGTATAATGTTGTAGTAATGGAGGTTTCAAATTTGACTGGGACTGCCATGGTGATAAAGGTTTGGATGCTGAAGAATTTTCTAAAGGTGTTCAAGAAAATTTTCTTTATCAGTATGTGGATAGTTCTACTAGAGAAGGAGCAAAACTATACCTTCTGGGCAATAAGGCAAGGCAGGTGACTGAAGTAAAAGTGGGGGAACACTTTGGGTCTTGTGGTCATAATTCTATCAGTTTCAAAATGGTTATGGAAAAGGATCAGCAATCCATAAAAGCTAAAGGTTTTAATTGGAGAAAGATGAACTTTAATGGTGCATGAGACAAGAACTTCCAAAAACAAAAACAGAAATTGCTGGAAAAGCTCAACAGGTCTGGTAGCATATATGAAGAGAAATCAGAGTTGAATTTCAGGTCTGGTAACCTTTCCTCAAAAACGGACCCGAAACGTTAACTTTGATTTCTCTTCACAGATTCTGCCAGACCTGCTGAGTTTTTCTAGCAACTTCTGTTTTTGTTTCTGATTTATATCATCCACAGATCTTTCGGTTTTTATTTAGAACTTTAAAAAGTTGATTGGAGTAAACTGTTCTGAGGTAATAGGACATCTCATGTGTCAGACGCTTTTAATAGTGTGATGAGAGAGAAGGTTAAGGCTGATAAGATTAAGGAGCAATGGATAAATAAAGAGGTTCTAATCAAGAATAAAAGAATATTATTTTAGATTATAGGCGACTTGGTTCAATTGAATCTCTTAATCAATATAAAGAGTGCAGGGGCATGCTTAAGGAAATCAGGAAGGCAAAGAGGGGATATGAGATGGCATTGGCAGATAAGGTTAAGGATAATCCAAAGAGATTCTACAAGTACATTAAGAGCAAGAGGATAACTAGAGAATGCAGAGAAATAAACTTTGATCTTTTAAAAATAGTTCACATTATAGTGGATGAAGTTCGGGAGGTCTTAGAGAATATAAAGGTGGATAAATCTCTGGGACCTAATCTAACGTACCCCAGAGCGATGTTGGGGAGGAATTTACAAGACCCCTTGGAGAAATATTTGCATAGTCTATAACTATGGGTGAGGTGCCTGATGACTGAAGGGTGGCTAATGTTGTACCTTTATTTAAGAGAAATCGTAAGGAGAAACAGGGAAATGATAGACCTGTGAGTCTGACTTCGGCTGTGAGTAAATTGTTCGAGGTGGTTATAAAAGAGTTTATGGACATTTAGAGGTGCACAAATTGATGGGCGAAAGCCAGCACGGTTTTATGCAAGGAAAATCGTGTCTCCAAATTGATTGAATTTCTTGAGGAAGTTTCCAAAAAATTGACGGCAGAGCAGTAGATGTTCATTTAGATTTTAGTAAAGCCTTCAACATGGTTCTGCATGGTAGTTAGTAGAATTAGATCACATGGGATTCAGGGTGAGCTTGCCAACTGAATGCAGAATTGGCTTAACAGCAGGAGACAGTGTGGTAGTGGAGGGGTTGCTGTTGTGGTTGTGATCGCCGAGCTGGGAGTTTGTGTTGCAGACGTTTTGTCTCCTGTCTAGGTGACATCCTCAGTGCTTGGGAGCCTCCTGTGAAGCGCTTCTGTGATCTTTCCTCCGGCATTTGTAGTGGTTTGAATCTGTCGCTTCCAGTTGTCAGTTCCAGCTGTCCGCTGCAGTGGCCGGTATATTGGGTCCAGGTCGATGTGCTTATTGATTGAATCTGTGGATGAGTGCCATGCCTCTAGGAATTCCCTGGCTGTTCTCTGCTGGGCTTGTCCTATAATAGTAGTGTTGTCCCAGTCGAACTCATGTTGCTTGTCATCTGCATGTGTGGCTACTAAGAATAGCTGGTCGTGTCTTCCTATTTGTCCTATGTAGTGTTTTGTGCAGTCCTTGCATGGGATTTTGTACACTACATTGGTTTTGCTCATGTAGTGTACAAAATCCCATGCAAGGACTGCACAAAACACTACATAGGACAAACAGGAAGACAGCTAACGATCCGCATCCATGAACACCAACTAGCCACGAAACGATCCTTAGCAGCCACTACAGATTCAAACCACTAATGCCGGAGGAAAGATCACAGAAGCGTTTCACAGGAGGCTCCCAAGCACTGAGGATGTCACCTAGACAGGTGACGAAACATCTGCAACACAAACTCCCAGCTCGGCGAACAGAACCACAACAACGAGCACCCGGGCTACAAATCTTCTCTCAAACTTTGAAGGGGTTGCTTTTAGGACTGGAGGCCCGTGAACCGGTGGTATTCCGCAGTGATTACTTCTGGGTCCTGTTTTGTTTTGTCATTCATATAAGTGATTACGATGAAAATATAGAAGGCATGGTTAGTACCGGTAAGTGTACGGGTGACACCAAAATTGGTGACATTGTAGACTGTGAAGGAGGTTTCTAAGATTACAAAGGGATCTTGATCAAATGGGTCAATGGGCTGAAAAATGGCAGATGGAGTTCAATCTGGATAAACGCAAAGTATTGCATTTTAATACAACAAACAAGGGTAGGGCTTACACAATTAAATAGTAGGGCCTAGGGTAGTGTTGTTGAACAGAGGGACCTGGGGTGCAAGTACATAATTATTTGAAATTTGTGTCACTTTGTGTCACAAGATGGTTAAAAAGGCATTTGGCATGCTTGCCTTCATTATTCAGTCCTTTGCATATAAGAGTTGGGAAGTCATATTGAGATTGTACAGGACGTTGTAGAGGCCTCTTCTGGAGTATTGTGTCCAGGTCTGGTCTTCCTGTTATAGGAAGGATATTATTAAGCTGGAGAGGGTTCAGAAGAGATTTACCAGGATGTTGCCAGGTATGGAGGTTTGATTTATAAAGGCTGGATAGCTGGAACACTTTTCACTGGAACGTAAGAGACTGAGAACCTGATAAAAGTTTAAACAATAATAAGTGGCAAAGATAGAGTTAATGGTAGTTGTCTTTTCCCTAGGATGGGAGATTTCAAGTCAAGGGGTCACATTTTTAAGGTAAGGTGAGATGAGACTGATTTAAAAAAGACATGAGCAATTTTTTTACACACAGGGTGGATGGGGTACAAAAACATGAATAGGAAGGGTTTGGAGGGATATGGGTTTGGAGGGATATGGGTCAGGAACGAGCAGGTGGGACTAGTTTAGTTTGGGATTATTGTTGGTGTGGACTGGTTGGACTGAAGGGTCTGTTTCAGTGCTGTATGACTGCCCCCACAGCACTGTGTGGCAAGGAGTTCCAAGACACTTAACCCTCCAACAAAAAAAAAATCCTCTTCTCATTCATAAAGGGTGAAACTATGCCCTCTGGTCCTATATTCTCCAATGAGGGGAAGTATCCTCTCTCCATTTACCATGGCAAGCCCTTTACGTGTCCCTCTCTCTCTCTCTCTTCTAAACTCCAGTGAGTAAAGTTCCAACCTGTTTAACTTTTGCTCATAAGACAGTGCCTGCATATCAGGGATCATCCTGGTGAACCTTCTCTGCACTGCATTCAATGAAATAACATTGTCCCTTGGTGACTAAAGCTGCCCAGTCAGTTGCAGTAAGACTTCCCTACTAGGTAGGTAATTGAGAATATTTGGAGTGGGTTTGATTGTTTTGAACTAATCCCTGTTTTTCTGATACAGCCAAACACTGATGGAATCCAGGAGCTGGTATGGGGTGGCATGCTGTACTGCCTGGGAGTGGTATTCTTCAAAAGTGACGGGATAATTCCTTTTGCCCATGCAATCTGGCACATCTTTGTGGCTTTGGCTGCAGCAGTCCATTACTATGCGATCTGGAAATATTTATATCGGAGTTCTGCAATATCTACGTGGAAGGACTTCTAACATCCATCCCAGACTTCTAACATCCAGGTTGCAGTTTGTGTTAATTAGTTTATTTGAACAACATATTAACACACAGGGCCAGGTTGCAGAAGATGGATGTGAGACATTGCGGGCTATGTTCTGATGGCATCCCAACTGTGAATAAGCAGAGTCAGTCACAAGCTCAAGGCTAATGTGAAATCCTAACAGATCCTCAGGCTGCTGCTGCCCACTCGCTTTTTTCACCATCTTTTCCTGAGATTACAGGTTTTAACCTTCAGTTGTCTTTCTTCCTGCTGTCTTATCCCAACCATCTTGACTTTTCTATGAAATTTCAAGAACTTCATTTTGACTTGATGGCATTGAAGTGATCTCCAGGTTTTGACTGTACTTTTTTTTTGTGATTAGAATATATATGAGGATGAATGGACTCGCTAAGGAACAGATCTGCACCTTTTGTACAGTGACTTGAGGCCTTGTAGGCATCCTACAGTTTAACATGAACACCCACAGCAATCTGAACTGATACATTCCATTGGGTGGCATTTTATACCTCAGCTTTGCCAAATTTTCAACTTACTCAGTGATTCTGGGTGGTGCTCTGATTGGACTGGTACTTTCCTTTCACACTTACCAGTAAAGAATTCAATTAACAGTTACTGTATTTCTGAATAGCACTGCCTCGTCTACTGTGATAGAAGGCTAATGAACAGAGCATGTACCTACTCTATCACCCTGCATAGAGAGTGCACGGCCATATCCCAACAGTATTGTTAGTCTGGTTCTGATTATTTCAGCAATGCACTAATGGTGAGGAATACAACAACAAAAAAGCAACACATTTTGTTGGCCATCACTACAGCAGCCAGCAAACCACACCTCTTGCAGACAAATGTTTGCGCATTTGTTTCCACTTCGTGGCTGATCAGAAGTCAATCCCCTGAATCTGAGAGATTCCAAATACCTCATTCTTGAAAAGGAGCAGCTATTGTTCCCTCTGTCAAATGCTCTGCAGTTCTCAGCTTTTTTTTTGCATTCTCCTCTTATGCTAAATTGACCATTCCAGTAGCTGTTGTAAGCTCCTGTTGCTCAGTGACTATGACCACCATCTTAAGACTGTGAATTAAACTTAATAACGGTTTACATTTTGTTAAGACTTGATTCTATATTCAAATATTAATTTTGATGCAGCCAATGCACACTCACAATGGCCCTACTAACCTTCTCCCTTCACCTGCCTACCCGAGATGTACAAACACAAATAAATGCAGGATTCCAGCTAGGTTGTGGTTTCCACCATGTGGAAAGAGCAGATGACCAATTCACATCTTCCTATGACAGCTTCTGTAAAAGAGTAATGAAACACTACTGACTTCCTGCAGGAGGGCACTGGGATCTCTATTCAACATCCACACAGCCATTGATTGTTGTCAGTAACCGGTTAACTTGGTGCTAGTGATCAGTGAGAATGAACCTGATTTAGTGTTTCTGTTACAGTACTCACGGATGAATCATACCTCAGTGGTAATGTTTAGATTTTAAAGGTGCTTTTAAGTCAAACAAAACAGAAATTCAGGTGACATTTTTGGTAATCTCTTCATTAAGCTCAGATTCTCTGTAATTCACGGGTGATAGTATTGTCAGGTTGGAAATGGGAAGTGGTTGGAAGATTGTGCCAACTTGCACTTGATTCCAGAGCAGGTGATTAGATGATATAGAGGATGAGAGACACTGGCTTAATGTTCTTAACCATGTGCTCCATTGGTTACAAAATAATTATAAGTAACAGTCCCCACTGAGTAAAAGGTGACGGAACATAGCTACTGTATTACTGCAGGGAGAAGAATTGTTCAGCATTGTGTTCGACTGGGCCTCTGTATGGATTATAGGGTTCATTGTCACCACAGCTTCTCCTGCTCTTTGATCAGTTTATCTGTGTGTCAGATACATACAAAATAACAGACAGACCAGATTATACAATCTATAGCTTTTACCCAGCTTTGCTGTACATGTATAAAAGCTGTCCTTGAGAAGTCCTCCTGTCACATGAGAGAATAATCCCCTCTCACTCAACCTGTGCTGCCCATTTCTGTGTCAGCAGTTTAAATCAAGACTGGAGCTTGTTCCTCTAGTGTTTCTAGACCAGGATTTACACTGCAATCTGTTTGGGATGTTGTGAAGTTGTTGGTTTTATTATCACAGAAAGGGAGGGTCACCATTAAGTTGTGATATTAGTGAAATGATTAGCATTGCATCAACAAGGGTTATGTCTCTACATGTTTATTTTGTGATTCTTTGCAGACTGTGATGGTTGGGGTTTTAAATTGATGCATGCCAAGTTTTTTAGCCAGGGCATCTATAGCTTTTAATATTTCTGATCCAGATACTGTATTCTCGAGTGTAAAACCTTTTCAGTGTTTACAAGTAACGAATGCTGCTCCCACTGGTTATCCCTAGCATGCAAATTGTCTGTGCTACCTAAAACCACCTCTACCCGTTTTAGGGAAAATTTGCAAATCATTTTTATACTTGTGCAGGTACGGGACCTTGTGCACCTTTTGGGCCTTTACACTTTCTCAAGAACTTTGTTTTTGTAACTAGCTTGAATCTTGCCAAAACTATGGAGTCAGGACTGAGCACAGCTCATCAACACTAATAATGAGGTGAAGAGAAAAACCTGCCATTCCTTGTCACTCCCAGTGATGAATTGCCAGGACAATATGCAACTTGCTTTTGGCTCTGGTTTCTAGTTGACCTGTTTCCCTATTTCTCCCGATAGATTTGAGACATTAGTTGACCCAGCAGTTTGGGAAAATATGGCTTGGACATTGGGGCTTGTCAGACTTTTAACCTGCACTGTTTCACAAAATATGTTCAGTGTTTCTAGAATGGTACCATGCCAGGAGCTCCGGGTGGTTGAGATAGGCAGTTTTCAGGCAAGTTTTCCCAATGAGGCTTTTCCTCCACCTCTCAAACTGCTTTCCTTTTTAGTTCCCTATCTGCCCACCTGCTGAGTGCCTGTCTCATCTTGAACAGTTTTAAGAGGAGCTTACAGTCCCAAGTCAGCTGTCATACAGAGAATAAAACTCCTGCTTTTCTGGTGGAGTAGCCTGTAACAACTGACCTGGGACAGCTGATGTGCTGTGTTACGGTAGTCTGGATCTTGACAAAGTCTGAAAGTTACAGAAACTATTTTCTCAAACTGTCCAGCAGCCTCACTGTGCACAGTGTTTCCTGGGATAGGCTGCACAGCCTCCTGACTCTTTCGGCAGAGTCACCTGGATAATTCCAAACTCAAGTAACCCATCGGATCGACATTTCAACATGTCTCCTAAATGGTTAACAGGACACTCGGGTAGAGGGAACGTGCATCTTTGTAGCTTCACTGCTGCTGAGCATTTTAAAATAATTTCTATTCTGAGGCTCAATCTCATCTGAAATATTTGATCTATTGAAATAGATTCCAAATACTGTTTGAAAAATAAATTCATATTTAGAGTATGCATTGATGTGACAGGAAATATAGTATTGAGCCTTTTGCTGGGAGTGTGCTGTATATTTTCTGTGTCTGTGTACTCTGTATCTGAATGAACCAGACTACAGTTAAATAAAGGATGCATTTTGTTTACATCTGATTTTTAATGTGCTCTGGGTACAGACAGGGAGGCAATGGTGGTTTCACACACCCAGTTATTGGGAATGACATCATCCATGTAAGCACTGCTGGGACAGGCCATTTCAAAGATCTCAGGAATCCTAACCAGAACCTCCCAGTGGCTCTGACTTCTGTTTCATATTCATACATCATTTAATCAACACAGGAGCTGTCACCTTCTATCGATGGTATCACCAGGTCACTGTCTGGCTTTGCCCTCCCAGAACTAACTCATCACATGGCATTTATTCTGCCATACTGTTTCTTTACTTCCTAAAGAACAGGCCCTCACTGGGATCCAGTTTTTGATGCCCTAGAGACTTCAAAAAAGTTGCCAAAATTCATCCTGTCAAATGCTCCCAGGGCAGATGCAGCACAGGATTAGGTACACAGTAGAGCTCCCCCTGCACTCTCCTCATCATTGTCAATGTAACACCCTTATTCAAAAAAGAGAAAAAGATAACTCGGCCAGTTAGTTGCAAAAATGTTAGAATTCATTATAAAGGATGTAATAGCAGATCATTTAAAAACATGATCAGTCAGTATGGTTTCATGAAGGGGAAATCATGCCTCACAAATTTACTAGAATTCTTTGAGGAGGTAACAAGCTACATAGATAAAGGGGAGCAGTAAACGTAATGTCATTTGGGTTTGCCAAAGGCATTCAACAAGGGGCTGCAATAATTTACAATATAAATGGATTTGATGAGGGAAGTGAATTACTATCGCCAAGTTTGCAGGTGGTACAAAAAAAACAGATGGGAAAGCAAGTGGTGTGTATGACAGTTTATAGAGGTAAAGTGAGTGGGCAGAAATTTGGCAGATGGTATATAACCGTAGGGAAATGTGAGGTTCTGCACCTGGGCAGGAGGAATTTAGGAGCAAGACTGCAGAAAGCTACAGAATTGAGGGATTTGGGAATCCTCGTGCATGAGTCACAAAAAGCTAGCATCCAAGTTCATTGGGTAATAAGGAAGGTAAATAAAACATAGGCCTTTATTCCAAAGGGAATAGAATATAAAAATAGGGAGGTTTTGCTAAATCTATACAAGGCATTAGTCAGACCACAGCTAGAATACTGTGAATAATTTTAGATCCCTTCTCTAAAGAAAGATATACCAGATGCAATTCTGAGAAGCTTCACATAGTTGATACCAGGTAAGGAGACACTAGCTTATGAGAAAAAGTTGAATAATTTGAGCCTTACATATTTCAGATTGAATATTTCAATAAGGTGACTTTTCAAAGATTCTTTGAGGGCTTGACAGAATAGATGCAGAGAGATTGCTTTCCCTTGTGATGGAGATTGCGTTCTGTGGTCATAAACTCTTTCTTAAAGTGTAGCCCTTTACTCAGAAATGAGGAATTTCTTTGAGAGGATAGAGAATCTGTGGAATTCTTTACCACAGAGGGCTGTCGAGGGTGTCATTAGATATTATTGGTTTATTATTGCAAGGACAGGTACAGCATGGAGTTAGATACAGAGTAAATCTAACTCTACACTCCCCATCCAACACCCCCAGGTCAGGTTCAGTATGAGATTCAATACAGAATAAACCTGCCTCCACAGTGCCCTCAAAAAAAGTATGGCTTGGGTGGTGACAGCATGAGATTAAGTGCACTGTAAAATTCCTACTACATTCTTCAACTGAATTGTGGCAGAGTGGTGGCTATTGCTGACTCATTATCCCATATTTAAATCCAATTGTGGCAGATGGTGGAATATGAATTGAAAAATAAATCTGGAATGAGAATTCTAATTACTCATGGAAGGTTTCAGGGTACATCTCTGGGACACGCACCAAATAACCCCACCGCCCTGTGGCTGACCACTTCAACTGCCCACCCACTCCACCAAGGGTATGCAAGCCCTAGGCTGCCTCCACCACCACTAAATCCTAACCAGCTGCCACCTGGAGGAGGAACACCTCATCTTCCACCCTGGGACCATATGCTCTGACCACATGGGATCAATGGCGATTTCACCAGTTTCCTCATCTACCTTCCCCACCCCCCACTTCATCCCAGATCCAATCCTCCAACTTGGCACTGCCCTCTTGAATTATTGTACCTGTCCATCTTCCTGCCTATCTGTCCACTCCACCCTCTGCTCTGACCTAAGGGCGGCACAGTGGTTAGCACTGCTGCCTCTCAGCGCTGGAGACCCGGGTTCAATTCCCGCCTCAGGTGACTGACTGTGTGGAGTTTGCACGTTCTCCCCGTGTCTGCGTGGGTTTCCTCCGGGTGCTCCGGTTTCCTCCCACAGTCCAAAGATGTGCAGGTCAGGTGAATTGGCCATGCTAAATTGCCCACAGTGTTAGGTAAGGGGTAAATGTCGGTGTGGACTTGTTGGGCCGAAGGGCCTGTTTCCACACTGTAATGTAATCTATCACCATCACCTCCATCTACCTATCACCTTCCAAGCTACCTTCCCCCAGCTCCACTGCCGCCTTCTGTTTATCTCTCAGCTCCCCCCGCCACATTCCGGATGAAGGGCTTATGTCCAAAACATCGACTCTCCTGCTCCACGGATGCTGCCTGACCGGCAGTGCTTTTCCAGCACCACACGTTTTGACTCTGACCTCAGCATCTGCCATCCTCACTTTCTCCTAATGAGAATTCTAAAGGTGTCTTGAACCATTGGCCCTTAGTGTAAAAATCCTTCTGGTTCAGTAATGCCCCTCAAAGAAGGAAATTACCATCTGTATCTGGTCTGGCCTGCATGTGACACCACACCCACCGCAACGTGGTGCTTTAGGGCACTTACAGATGGGCAATAATTGCTGGTATAGCCAGAGTTTCCCACATCCCATGAGTGAATAAGAACAGCTAAGCAATCCCACAACCAACCTCTCAGATCTGAGCTCTACAGTCCTGCGACATCCTGTCGTGAATGATGGTGGACAATGAACAAGTCATTCAATTAAACAACTCACTGGAGGAGAAAACTTCACAAATCTCCCCATCCTCAATGTTAGAACAGCCCAGCACTAGTGCAAAAGATAAAGCTGAAGCATTTGCAGTAATCTTCAGCCAGAAGTGCCGAGTGCATGATCGATCTCCGCCTCCTCCAGTGGTCCCCAGCATCACAGATTCTGGATCAGTGGTGCTGGAAGAGCACAGCAATTCAGGCAGCATCCGAGGACAGGCAAAATCGACGTTTCGGGCAAAAGCCCTTCATCAGGAATAAAGGCAGAGAGCCTGAAGCGTGGAGAGATAAGCTAGAGGAGGGTGGGGGTGGGGAGAGAGTGGCATAGAGTATACCGAGTTTGTTTCAGGACATGGTTGAAGAGCTTCAGGGCTGAGGAAATGACCTGGGAGTTGCAGTGAGAGAGAGACTCCCTGAGATTCTTGTAGAGAGAGGAGGAAAACTTCTTCACAGATACCAGCCTTCTGCCCATTTGATTCTCTATATGATACCAAGAAACTATCAAACATAGGAGCGGAGTTAGGCCTATAGAACAGTCCAGCTTAGGAGCAGGTCCTTCACTTCACCATGTCTGTATCAACCATGCTGCATCCCATGTGCCTGCACAGGGCCATATCCCTCTATTCCCTGCATGTTCATGTGTCTGTCTAAATGCCTCTTCAATATTGCTATTGTTTCTACTTCTACCATGTCCCTGGTAGAATGTTTCAGGCATCTACTATCCTCTGTGTAAAAGACTTGCCTCACACATCTCTACACTTTCCCCATTTCACTTTAAACCTGTTTCCCCTAATATTTTACATTTCTACACTGGGGGAAAAGACTCTGACTATCCACCCTACCCATTTCTGTCAAAATGTTATATATTTCTATCAGGTCACCCCCTCACCCCTCTGACACTCCAGTGAAAACAATGCAAGTTTGTCCAACCTCTCCTTTTCCAGTGCCACACTTTTTGATTCTGAACTCCAGCATCTGTGATCCTCACTTTTTCATAGCTGACACACTCCAATCCAGGCAGTATCCTGGTAAATTTTTTTTGCACCCTCACCAAATCTTCCACAATCTTCCTATATTCTGGTGACTAGAACTGTACACAGTACTCCAAATGTTGCCTAACTTAAGCTGCAGCATGCCTTCCCAACTTTTATACTCAATTCCCTGACTGACGAAGGGAAGCATGCCATATCCACCTTATCCACTGTGTTGTCACTTTCAGACTTGGACCCAGTGTCCCTCTGGATGTCAGTGCTCTTAAATATCCTGCTATTAACTGTATACTTTCCTCTTGCATTTGACCTCCCAAAATGTGTCACCTCACACTTGTCTGGATTAAACTTCATTGCCATTTATCTGCCCAACTTTTCCAGTTGATCTACCTCCTGCTGTATTCTTTGAAAATCTTCCTCACTATCCACAAGTTCACCAATTTTATGTAATCTGCAATTTTAATAATCAGATTGCCTACATTTGCATCTAAGTGATTTGTCTCTTTTACAAACAGCACAGGTTCCAGCACTGATCCCTGTGGAATACCACTGGTCACAGACTTCTAGTCAGATAACCATTCCTCTACAACTTCCCTCTATATCCTCTGACCAAGCCAATTTTGAATGTAATTTGCCAAATTACTGTAGTTCCCAGGTGACTTACACTTCTGGATCAGCTGACCATGAGATAGTAAAGTCCACAGACATGGCTGATATATTTCTCAACCCCATTCTCCTGCCTTCTCCCCATAACCCTTGATCCCTTTACTGATCAAGAATTTATCTGTTTTAATAACATGGTCTCCACAGCCCTCTGCAATGAGTTCCACAGAGTCACCACCCTCTGGCTAAAGGAAAGTCCTCCTCATCTCAGTTCTTAAGGGTCATCCCTTCACACTGAGGCTGTACCACCAGGAGAAAGTGAGGACGACAGATGCTGGAGACCAGAGTTGAAAAGTGGGGTGCTGGAAAAGCGCAGCAGGCCAGGCAGCATCCGAGGAGCAGGAGAATCGACGCCTAGGCGAAAGATGAGGCGCTCTTCCTCCAGGCGTCGTGTTGCCAGGGTCTGGCGATGGAGGAGGCCAGGGACCTGCATGTCCTTGGTGGAGTGGGAGGGGGGAGTTAAAGTGTTCAGCCACGGGGCGGTTGGGTTGGTTGGTGCGGGTGTCCCAGAGGTATTCTCTGAAACGTTCCGCAAGTAGGCGGCCTGTCTCCCCAACGTAGAGGAGATCACATCGGATACAGCGGATACAGTAAATGATGTGTGTGGAGGTGCAGGTGAATTTGAGACGGATATGGAAGGATCCCTTGGGGCCTTGGGGGGAGGTGTGGTTGCAAGATTTGCATTTCTTGCGGTTGCAGGGGAAGGTGCCGGGAGTGGAGGTTGGGTTGGTGGGGGGTGTTGACCTGACGAGGGAGTAGCGGAGGGAGTGGTCTCTCATGAACTCTCTGGAAATATATCTCTGGTGGTGGGGTCTGTTTGGAGGTGGCGGAAATGACGGAGGATGATACGGTGTTTCCGGAGGTTGGTGGGGTGGAAGGTGAGGACTAGTGGGGCTCTGTCCTGGTGGCGATTGGAGGGGCGGGGCTCAAGGGCGGAGGTGCAGGAAGTGGAGGAGATGCAGTGGAGAGCATCATCGACCACGTCGGAGGGGAAATTGAGGTCTTTGAAGAAGGAGGCCATTTGTACCATGCCCACTCTGTCCAGGCCCTTCAGTATTCTGTAAGTTTCAATCAGATCCCCCGCATCTTTCTAATCTCTTTCAGGTACAGACTCAGAGTCTTCAACCAGTCCTCATATGAAAAGCCCTTCATCCCCAGGATCATTCTTGTAAACCTCCTGTGGATCCCTCCAACTCCAGTGCATCTTTCCTTAGATACAGAGCTCAAAACTGCTCACAATATTCCCAATGCTGTCTGAACAGAACATTATACAGCCTCAGCAGTACATCCCTGCTTTTGTATTCTAGCCCTCTTGAAATAAATGCCAACTTTGCATTTGCCTTCCTAACTGCCAATTGAACCTGCATGTTAACCTTATGAGAAACTTGAACCAGGACTCCTAAGTGTCTCTGTGCTTCAGATTTCTGAAGCCTTTCCTTGTTTAGAAAATAGTCTATACCTCTACTCTTCCTACCAATGTGCATAACGACATACTCCATCCTCACCTCAAATGGTTACAGGCACTGGACAGTGCAAAGGCTATGGGCTGTGACAACATTCCAGCAATAGTACTGAAGACATGTGCGCCACAACATGCTGCTCCCCAGTCAAGCTCTTCCAGTACAGTTACAACACTGGCACTTACCCGACAATGTGGAAAATTGTCCATGTATGTCCTGTATAAAAATAAAAGGACAAATCCAACCTGGCCAGTTTCTGCCCCATTAGTCTACTCTCCATCATCAGTAAAATGATGGAAGGGGTCATCAACAGAGCTATCAAGCAGCACCTGCTCAGCAATAACCTGCTCAGTGATGCCCAGTTTGGGTTTTGCCAGGGCCACTCAGCTCCTGACCTTGAGCTGAAGAATCATTACATATTTGAAATGTTTCTCTTTCCAAAGGTTTCTCCAGAATTCTCTGTGTTTGTTTCTGTTAAAAGAAGGTGGTTGTGGTTGTTGGAGGTCAGTCACCTCAGCTCCAGGACATCTCTGCAGGAGTCCCTCAGGGGTAGTGTCCTAGACCCAACCATCTTCAGCTGCTTCATCAATGACCTTCCCTCTGTCATAATTGGGAATATTTGTGCAATGGGGATGATTGCATAACATTCAGCACCATTTGCAACTCTCAGATACTGAAGAAATCCATATTCAAATGCAGAAAGAGCTGGACAACGTCCAGCTTTTGGGCTGACAAGTGGTAATTAAAATGCGCACCACAGAAAAGCCAGGCTATGACCATCACCAATCAGAGATAAGTTAATCATCATCCTCTTCACATTCAATAGCATTACCATCACTGAATCCCACACTGTCAATATCCTGAGGGGCACTATTGACCAGAAGCTCAAGTGGACTTGCCATATAAAACACAGGTCAGAGGTCAGGAATAATGCATTGAATAACTCATCTCCTCACTCCCCAAAGCCAGTCCATCATCTACAAGGCACAAGTCAGGAGTGTGATGGAATACTCCCCACTTGCTTCAAGAAGCTTCAGCAACACGGTGGCACAGTGGTTAGCACTGCTGCCTCACAGCACCAGAGACCCGGGTTCAATTCCCGACTCAGGCAACTGACTGTGTGGAGTTTGCACATTCTCCCAGTGTCAGCGTGGGTTTCCTCCGGGTACTCCAGTTTCCTCCCACAATCCAAAAATGTGCAGGTCAGGTGAATTGGCCATGCTAAATTGCCCGGAGTGTTAGGTTAAAGGGGTAATTGTAGGGGTATGGGTGGGTTGCGCTTCGGCGGGTCGGTGTGGACTTGTTGGGCCGAAGGGCCTGTTTCCACACTGTAAGTAATCTAATCTAATCTAATCTAATCTAAAAAACACTTGACACCATCCAGGACAAAGTATCCCATTTGACTGACACTACATCTACAAACATCCACTCCATTCCTTACGCTCAGTAGCAGCAGTGTGTACCATCTACAAGATGCGTTGCAGCATATGAATCAGGAGCAGGAACAGACTGTTCAGCCCCTTATTGTAACCCAAAAATTAAATATCTTTCCTTGATATTTTACATTCTCAACAAGAATCTCTCCACCACTGCCTTAACAATATCCAAGGACTCTGTTTCAGCAATTTTAGCAAACTTCGTTCCAAAGAATTGGAAGGCTTGAGCTGTAGAGAGAGGCTGAACAGGCTGGGGCTGTTTTCCTTGGAGCGTCGGAGGCTGAGGGGTGACCTTATAGAGGTTTATAAACTCATGAGGAGCATGGATAGGATAAATAGACAAGGTCTTTTCCATGGGGTGGGTGAGACCAGAACTAGAGGGCATAGGTTTAGGGTGAGAGGGGAAAGATATAAAAGGGAGCAACTTTTTCACATAGAGGGTGGTGCGTGTACGGATTGAGCTGCCAGAGGAAATGGTGGAGGCTGGTACAATTACAGCATTCAAAAGTCATCTGGATTGGTGTATGAATAGGAGGGGATTAGAGGAATATTGGCCAAGTGCTGGCAAATGGGACAAGATTAGGTTGGGATATCTGGTCAGCATGAATGAGTTGGACCAAAGGATTTGTTTCCATGCTGTACATCTCTATGACTCCCCCTCTGAGAGAGAAACATTCACCCATTTCTGTTGGAAATAAGGGAGCTCTGATTTTTAAACCCTGACCCCTCCATTGTCCCATAAATGGAAAGATCCTCTCCAGAGAGAACATTTCAGGATTTCATCATTTTCAGTCAAAATACTTTTAAATTCGAGTGAAGACATGTCAGTCCTGTCCAACCTTTTATCATCAGACAACTCTCCCACCCGCCATTCTAACCACTCGTACAGTAAACCTACTCTGAATTGTCTCCAATGCATTGATATCCTTCCCTAAATGAACTGGCCAGTACTGTACACAATGCTCCAGTTAGAATCTCACCAGTGCCCTGTGTAACTGAAACATAATCTCCCGGTTTTTAAATGCAGTTCACCTTGCAGTAAATGATAATATGCTATAAGGTTTCCTCATTATTTGCTGGACTCATCAATTTGTGATTCACACACTCTGACACTCACAGCCCTCTGCATTTCAGAGCTCTGCAGCCTTTCACCATTTCCTTCTTTTGCGTTTATTAATTTATATTTTCCAGTCACTCACCCAGGCTCCTTCAATAGCACAATCTGAACCCATCCTGACAAGGGCACCAGAAACGCCCTGCACTCCAGTACCCCTGTACTCCAGTACCCTTGTACCCCTGTACCCCTGTACTCCAGTAGATTAGATTAGATTACATTACAGTGTGGAAACAGGCCCTTCAGCCCAACAAGTCCGGGAATTGAACCCGGGTCTCTGGCGCTGTGAGGCAGCAGTGCTAACCACTGTGTCACCGTGCCGCCCACAGTACTCCACTACCCCTGTACTCCAGTACCCCTGTATTCCAGTATCCCTGCATTCCAATACTCCAGTACCCCAGGTACTCCAGTACCCCTGTAGTCCAGTACCCCTGTACTCCAGTACTCCAGTACCCCTGTACTCCGGTACCCCTGTACTCCAGTACCCCTGTACTCCAGTACCCCAGGGAACACCCCTTGCAATTTCCCCTCTCAGCCACAAACCATCCTGACTTGGAAATATATCACTGTGTCACTGGGTCATAATTCTGGAATTTCTTCACTAAAGACATCGATTAAAAAAAAGCAGATACACCAAGTGAACTGAACTGATTCAAGAAGGCAGCTCAAGCCCACCTCGCTTTCTCAAAGTTAAAAATCACACAACACCAGGTTATAGTTGGACTATAACCTGGTGTTGTGTGATTTTTAACTTTGTACACCCCAGTCCAACACCTGCATCTCCAAACCATCGCTTTCTCAAGTGCAAGTAGGGATGGCCAATAATGATGGCCCAGCCAGTGACAATCACACCACATGAATGAACTTGAAAAAAGCCTGTTATTCCCACAGTAATGACCCTCCGACAGTGCCACAATCCCTCAGTAACAAATCCTCCAACAGTGCAGCATTCCCTCAGCATAGACCCTCCGACAGTGCAGCACTCCCTCAGCATTGACCCTCTGACAGTGCGGCACTCCCTAGGCACTTACCCTCCAACAGTGCGGCATTCCCTCAGCACTGACCCTCTGACACTGCGGCACTCCCTCAGCGCAGCACTCCATCTGCGTTGACCCTCTGACTGTGCAGCACTCCCTCAGTACTAACCCTCCGACAGTGCAGCACTCCCTCAGCACTGACCCTCTGACAGTGTGGCACTCCCTCAGTACTGACCCTTCAACAGTGCGGCACTCCGTCAGCACTGTCCCTCTGAGAGTATGGCACTCCCTCAGCACTGACCCTCTGACAGTGTGGCACTCCCTCAGTACTGACATTCCAACAGTGCGGCACTCCCTCAGCACTGACCCTCCAACAGTGGCACTCCCTCAGCACTGACCCTCCAACAGTGCGGCACTCCCTCAGCACAGACCCTCTGACAGTGCGGCGCTCCCTCAACATTGACCCTCCGACAGTGTGGCACTCCCTCAGCACTGACCCTCCAACTGTGCAGCACTCCCTCAGAACTGACCCTCCGACAGCGCGGCACTCCCTCAGCACTGACCCTCCTACAGTGCGGCACTCCCTCAGCACTGACCCTCCAACAGTGCGGCGCTCCCTCAGCACTGACCCTCCGACAGTGCGGCACTCCCTCAGTACTGACCCTCCGACAGTGCGGCGCTCCCTCAGCACTGACCCTCTGACAGTGCGGCACCCCCTCAGCACTGACCCTCTGACAGTGCAGCACTCCCTCAGCACTGACCCTCCGACAGTGCGGCACTCCCTCAGCACTGACCCTCCGACAGTGCGGCACTCCCTCAGCACTGACCCTCCCACAGTGCGGCACTCCCTCAGCACTGACCCTCCGACAATGCGGCACTCCCTCAGTGCTGCTCTTGAATTATTATCTGCTCACGTGTCTGTCTTGAAGCTTCAACGCCACGACCAGATCATTCAAAAACACGTTTTACCAGTCCATTAACTCACCTGTGACAGTAAAGTTAGTTGAAATTGGTCTGCATTATTGGTAGGACAGTGAAGGTTTGTTCATTGCATTGCTTGTTAGAAACAAAAACAGAAGTTGCTGGAAATGTTCAGCAGGTCTGGCAGCATCAGTGTATTAAACTCAAAGTTAATATTTCAGGTCCAGTGACCCTTCCTCAGAATGTTAGAATCGTGCTGGGGTTTAAAGGGTGTGGGGGCATTGGCTGAGGTTGGGGAGGTCTCTCCCATGAGTTGAAGAAGTGTCACAGGATTGGAAACAGAGCTCCTCAGTTTTCTCCAAAATTTACATTTTTCTTTCTGATATCCAACTTGCGCAGTTGTTTTCAGTATTTTCCCCATGAGGTTGGCTCTGAAATCCTTCCAAATGCCATAATAATGACAACCTCAGTGTGATGCTGCCACCTGGTGTACAATAATCAAGTTCAAGTGTCAACATGCTGACTAAAAGTGATGTTCAAGTAATGACTTCAACACAGAAAACAAACCATACGGAACTTCAAGAGCAGCTTAGAAGGAGTACTGCACTATCGGAGGGTCACTACTGAGGGAGCACCGCACTGTCAGAACGTCAGTGCTGAGGGAGTGCCGCACTGTCGGAAGATCAGAACTGAGGGAGTGCTGCACTGTCGGAGGGTCAGTGCTGAGGGAGTGTCGCATTGTCAGAGGGTCAGTACTGAGGGAGCGCGCACTGTCGGAGGGTCAGTGCTGAGGGAGTGCCGCACTGTCGGAAGATCAGAACTGAGGGAGTGCTGCACTGTCGGAGGGTCAGTGCTGAGGGAGTGTCGCATTGTCAGAGGGTCAGTACTGAGGGAGCGCGCACTGTCGGAGGGTCAGTGCTGAGGGAGTGCCGCACTGTTGGAGGATCAGTGCTGAGGGAGTGCCGCACTGTCGGAGGGTCAGTGCTGAGGGAGTGCCGCACTGTTGGAGGGTCAGTGCTGAGGGAGTGCCGCACTGTCGGAAGGTCAGTGCTGAGGGAGTGCCGCACTGTCGGAGGGTCAGTGCTTAGGGAGTGCCGCACTGTGGGAGGGTCGGTGCTGAGGGAGTGCCGCACTGTTGGAGGGTCAGCACTGAGGGAGCGCTGCACTGTCGGTACTTGGGAGTGCTGCATCGTTCCCCAAGGGTTGGTGGGCAGTGACAGATGTGGAGTAAATTTACCTCTTCACTGTTACCTTGAAAAGCTCACAAGTAGATTCAGCATGGAGTTTGATGTAGAATTCTGCTGTTCTGCACTATGCCGGAATGGAATCAATATGCTACAAGTTATATGTTCCTTTGTTTCTCAGTGAGGCCTGGTTCCGATTGAGTCCCAGTTACACAAAGTTCCTATTATTTCCTGGTGCAGGGTCAGAGAACCACATGGTCTGAATTAGACATGAAGTTGTTCATCCGAAGCGTCTGTGTTGGTGTCAGTCAATAGGTTGGAACCAAACATTCCTGCAACAGTGTGAGATCAGGAGCTGGGAATGATCTCAATACCTGGGCCAACATTCCTTCCTCAGCATCACCACTAAAAACAGACTCAGAGCTTCTGAAAGTTGTCTTTTCATACTCGTGAACAGTTGGTTCAGCAGGGGGAGGAAATTCAGAATAACTGACCTTTGGAACAATTCTCAGAGCTGGATACTGTTTGGGATGAGGTAAACCACACTCCCACACCTGTTTAACGAAATATTCACCAACATAACCCAGTGTCCACGGCTAACCCTCCGACAGTGCGGCACTCCCTCAGCACTGACCCTCCGACAGTGCGGCGCTCCCTCAGCACTGACCCTCTGACAGTGCAGCACTCCCTCAGCACTGACCCTCTGACAGTGTGGTACTCCCTCAGCACCGGCCCTTGAAAGTGCGGCACTCCCTCAGCACTGACTCCAATGACAGTGCAGCACTCCCTCAACACTGTTCCTTTAAAGTGCAGTATTCCCTCAGCACTGACCCTCTGACAGTGCAGCACTCCCTTTGCACTGACCCTTCCACAGCACAGCATTCCCTCAGCAGTGACCCTCTGACAGTGCGGCACTCCCTCAGCATTGACCCTCCAACAGTGCGGCACTCCCTCAGTACTGACCCTCCAACAGTGCAGCACTCTTTCAGTACTGACCCTAACTCAAATCGCACTGCAACATCTCTGTATCCTCCTCACAGCTCACCCTCCCACCCAGCTTTGTGTCATCTGCAAACTTGGAGATATTACATTTTGTTCCACCATCGAAATGATTAATTATTGTGAAAAGCTGGGGTCCTGGCACTCATCCCTGCGGTACCCCACAAGTCACTTACTACCTGTTACTCAGAAAAACAGCCAGCGACCCTTGCTCTTTGCTTTCTGTCTGCCAACCAGTTTCTATCCATGTCACTACTCCACCCCAATGCCACGTGCTTACATTTTAAATAGCAATCTCTTCTGTGAGACCCTATTGAAAACCTTCTGAAAGTTCAACTAAACCACATCCACTGGCTCTCCCTTATCAACGCTACTAGTTTCACATCCTTGAAAAATTCCAATAGATTTCTCAAGTGTGACTTCCCTTTTGTATATCCACGCCGACTGTCTGATAGAACATAGAAAAGTACAGCACGGAATGTGGATTATGTAATAAAAGATCCACTTGGAAGAAAAAAAAGGTAAGCAGAAAGCTTTTTAAATTGTAAGTGGCTGAGTTGGTGTTGAGAGGAATAGACATAGAACATAGAAAAGTACAGCACAGAACAGGCCCTTCAGCCCACGATGTTGTGCCGAGGTTTAATATAATAACTTAACCTACACACCCCTCAACTCACTGCTGTCCATGTGCATGTCCAGCAGTCACTTAAATGTCCCCAATGACTCTGCTTCCACCACCACAGCTGGCAACGCATTCTATGCATTCACTACTCTCTGCGTAAAGAACCGACCTCTAATGTCTCCTTTATACCTTCCTCCTAATATCTTCAAACTATGACTTCTCATACCAGTCAATCCTGCCCTGGGGAAAAGTCTCTGGCTAGTGATTCTATCCCCGCCTCTCATTATCTTCTATACCTCGATCATGTCTCCTCTCTTCCTCCTTCTCTCCAGAGAGAAAAGTCCAAGCCTATTCAACCTTTCTTCATAAGACAAGCCCTCCAGTCCAGGCAGCATCCTGGTAAACCTTTTTTGTACCCTCTCCAAAGCCTCTGTATCTTTCCTATAGTAAGGCGACCAGAACTGGACATAATATTCCAAGTGTGGTCTCACCAAGGACTTGTAGAGCTGCAGCAAAACCTCACAGCTCTTAAACTCAACCCCCTGTTAATGAAAGCCAAAACACTTGGGTGGCAACTTTGAGGGATCTATGTACTTGCACACCCAGATCCCTCTGTTCCTCCACACTGCCAAGTGCCACTGATCTTGTCACTATTTTCCAAGTGCTCGGTTACTAAATCTCTTATAATGGACTCTCGCATTTCCCCACCTTCTGATATCAGACGGACCTGTTAGAATTCCCTTTTTCTCTCTACCTCCCTGTGAAAGTACAGAGGTTACATTAGCTACCCTCCAATCCATAGGGACTGTAACAGAGTCTGCTCATGAAATGTTAACTCTGCTTTCTTCCCACAGCTGCTGCCAGACTTGTTGAGTTTCTCCAGCAGTTTTTATTTTTGTTTCAGATCTCCAGCATCTGCAGTTCTTTGCTTTATTATATTGGCCTGTTCTCCAGTTGGTTCCTTATTTTTGTATGAGTTGAAAAAGACAACAGCTCACATTCCAAATGTGCAGACTGCACTGTTAGAGAGTGAACATCAATTCACAGCTGATTTATTAATTGTGGACTCTTCCTGTTTATCCCAGAGAAGTTGAACCATTCTCAGTGTCACTGGTCAAAATGTAGAAAATGCAGCCACCAGTTTATATACAGCAAGCTCACACTAACAGCAATGGGCTGGTAATGTTTGACATTCGACTAGTCAAATGTAAATATCAGCCAGTACTCTAGGGTGAACAGCCGTCCTGCTTCTGAAAATGGTCTCTCAACATCTTTTATACCTACTTTGTTTTATTCATGCATTGTATGTGGGTGTCACTGGTTGGGTTATCAGTTAGGGCCTATCTCTAATTGTCCTTGTTACTTGGGGGTCTCTGATTATGGAGAGTTAGCTTTACTCAGTATCTAACCCCCTGTTGTCCTTGTCCTGCGAGTGTTTGATGGAAACAGTGTAGGGTTGTGGAGTTATACAGCCGAGAAAAAGACCCTCCAGCCCAACCAGTCAATGCCAAACTAAACTAGATCCACCTACCTGCACTCAGCCCATAACCCTCCAAACCTTTCCTATTCATGAACTTATCCAAATGTCTTTTAAATGCTGTAAGTTTACGTACATCCATCACTTCTTCTGGCAGTTCATTCCACACATAAACCACTCTCTCTGAAAAGAGTTTCCCCTCATGTCTTTTTAAAATCTTTCTCCTCTTACCTAAAACATATGACCCCAGTCTTGAATTCCCCCACCCTAGGGAAAATACACCTGTCATTCACCCTATCCATGCCCCTCATGATTTTATAAGCCTCTATAAAGTCACCTCTCAGCCTCTGACACTCCAGGAAAACTAGCCCTCGGTCTATTCAGCTCAAATCCTCCAACCCTGGCAACATCCTTGTAAATCTTTTCTGAACCCTTTCAAGT
>NC_057733.1:55033165-55048532 GCF_004010195.1 Chiloscyllium plagiosum | reverse complement strand
CCACTGGTCACAGGCCTCCAGTCTGAAAAACAACCCTCCACCACCACCCTCTGTCTTCTACCTAAGATTCTTGGCAGAGTAGATGAACAGAGAGATCTCTGTGTCCAGGTGCATAAATCCCTGAAAGTTACCACCCAGATTGATAGGGTTGTTAAGAAGACATACAGTGTGTTGGTGTTTATTGGTAGCGGGATTGAGTTTCGGAGCCACGAGGTCATGCTTCAGCTGTACAAGACACTGGTGCAGCCGCACTTGGAGTATTGTGTACAGTTCTGGTCATTGCATTATAGGAAGGATGTGGAAGCTTTGGAAAGGGTTCAGAGGAGATTTACTAGGATGTTGCCTGGTATGGAGGGAAGGGCTTATGCCCGAAACGTTGATTCTCCTGTTCCTTGGATGCTGCTTGACCTGCTGCGCTTTTCCAGCAACACATTTTCAGCTCTGGTATGGAGGGAAGGTCTTATGAGGAAAGTCTGAGGGACTTGCGGCTGTTTTTGTTAGAGAGAAGAAGGTTGAGAGGTGACTTAATTGAGACGTATGAGATAATCAGAGGGTTAGATAGGGTGGACAGGGAGAGCCTTTTTCCTCGGATGGTGAAGACTAACACAAGGGGACATAACTTTAGATATAGGACAGATGTCAGAGGTAGTTTCATTACTCAGAGAGTGGGAGGGCCGTGGAAAGGCCTGCCTGCAACAGTAGTAGACTCGCTGACGTTAAGGGCATTTAAATGGACATTGGACATACATACGGATAATAATGGATCCGTGTAGATGAGATTGGGCATCAGGTTAATTTCACAGGTCGGCGCAACATTGAGGGCCGAAGGGCCTGTACTGTGCTGTAATGTTCTATGTTCTATCTTCAAGCCAGTTCTGTATCCAAATGGCTAGTTCTCCCTGTATTCCTTGTGATCTAACCTTGTTAACCAGTCTCCCATGAGGAATACCTTACAGAAGTCCATTTAGTTCACATCCACTGCTCTGCCCTCATCAATCCTCTTTGTTACTTCTTCAAAAAACTCAATCAAGTTTGTGAGTTACAAAGCTATGCTGACAATCCCTTATCAGTCCTTGCCTCTCCAAATGCATGTAAATCCTATCTTTCAGAATTATCTCCAAGAATTATCTCATCGGCGGCAAAGTGGTTAGCACTGCTGCCTCACAGCGCCAGAGACCCGGGTTCAATTCCCGCCTCAGGTGACTGACTGTGTGGAGTTTACACGTTCTCCCCGTGTCTGCGTGGGTTTCCTCCGGGTGCTTCGGTTTCCTCCCACAGTCCAAAGATGTGCAGGTCAGGTGAATTGGCCGTGCTAAATTGCCCTTAGTGTTAGGTGAAGGGGTAAATGTAGGAGTATGGGTCTGGGTGGTATACGCTTCGGCGGGTCGGTGTGGACTTGTTGGGCCGAAGGGCCTGTTTCCACACTGTAAGTAATCAGCCTACCCACCACTGATGTCAGGCTCACAGGCCTATAGGTCCCAGGCTTCTCCTTACAGCCTTTCTTAAATAAAGGCACAACATTAGCCACACTCCAGTCCTCTAGCACCTCACCCTTGGTTAGAAATGATGCAAATATTTCTGCAGGTGGTCCCCAATTTCTTTCCTAACTCTGTAACGTCCTGGGACACGCTAGATCAAGTCCAGGAGATTTAACAGCATTTCCTCTTCTGTGATGTGAACTGTTTTCTAAACATCAATATTTATTTCCCTGTTTTCTAGCCTCCACTTCATTCTCCAGAGTAAAAACAGATGCAAAATATTCATTTAATATCTCCCTCATCTCCTCAGGTTCAACACAAAGACAACCTGTTTGATCTTCAAAGGGCACTATTCTCTCTCAAACTGCTCTCATGCTCTTAATTGTAAAATCTCTTTGGATGATTCTTAACCTTATTTGCCAAGGCTATCTCATCTCCCCTCTCTGCCTTCCTGATCTCCCTATTGAGAATGGCCCTACACGCTTTATCCTCTTCCAGAGATTTATTTCAGCCCAGTTGTCTGTATCTAATATATGATCTTTTTTTATCCTTGGCTCAATATCGAAGAGTGTGGAAAAGCACATCCGGTCAGGCAGCATCTGAGTGTCAACGTTTCGAGCATAAGCCCTTCATCAGGAATGAGGCTTGTGCCCCAAGGGGGCTGAAAGATAAATGGGAAGGGGTGGGGCTTGGGGGGAGATAGCTGGGAATGCGATGGGTAGATGAAGGTAGGGGAGAAGGTGATCAGTCAGACAGGTGGGTGGAGCAGATGGGTGGGATGGAAGATGGTCAAGTAGGACAGTTCAAGAGGGCGGTGCTGAGCTGGAAGGTTGGAACTGGAGTAAGGTGGGGGAGGGGAAATAAGGAAACTGGTGAAATCCAATCCTCCATGTGGTTGGAGGTTCCCAAGGTAGAAGATGAGGTGTTCTTCCTCCAGATGTCGGGTGGTTGGGGTTTGGTGATGGAGGAGGCCCAGGACTGGCATGTTCTTGGTGGAGTGGGAGGGGGAGTTAAAGTGTTAAGCCGAGCGGAGGTGGGGGTGTTTAGTGCATGTGTCCCAGAGATGTTCTCTGAAACATTCCGCAAGTTGGTGTCCAGTCTCCCCAATGTAAAGGAGACCACATCAGGAGCAACGGACACAGTGGATCACGTGTGTGCAAGTGCAGGTAAATCTTTGTCGGATGTGGAAGGAAGGCGAAGATACTGGTCACTATACTAACAAGGAAATGACAGAGACTGTGTCTGTTGCTCCCGATGTGGTCTCCTCTACATTGGGAAGACAGAATGCCAACTTACGGAATGTTTCAGAGAACATCTCTGGAACACATGCATTAAACACCCCCACCGCCCTGTGGCCGAACATTTCAACTCTCCGCCCCATTCCACCAAAGGCATACAAGTCTTGGGCCTCCTCCATCGCCAAACCCTCACCACCCAACGCCTGGAGGAAGAACGCCTCACCTTCTGCCTTGGGACCCTCCAACCACATGGGGTCAATGTTGCTTTCACCAGTTTCCTTATCTCCCCTGCCCCACCTTATCCCAGATCCAATCTTCCAACTCAACACTGCCCTCCTGATCTGTCCTACCTGTCCACCTTCCTTCCCACCTATCCATTCCACGCTCCTCTCCGACCGATCACCTTCTCTCCCACACTCACCTATTTATCTCTCAGCCCCCTTGGGCCACAAGCCTCATTCCTGATGAAGAGCTTATGCTCGAAACATCTACTCTACTGCTCCTTGGATGCTGCCTGACCAGCTGTGCTTTTCCAGTAACACACTCTTCAACTGTGATCTCCAGCATCTGTTAGTATGTGTGCAGGGTTTAAGTTCAAGACAGACTAGGAATGAAGCAAAAAGGAAGGATAACTTCGGTAGTGGTGATGGAAATCATGAGGATAAGGAAATTAGCATTAAGGTGCTTTACCTGAATGCTCAAAGTAGATGAATTAACAGCACAAATCGCCATAAATAATTATGATGTGGGAGGCATCACAGATATGTGGTTGCAGGGGCTTCAGGACTGGCAGTTAAACATCCAAGGATTTACAACTTATCGAAAAGACAGGGAGGTGGGCAGAGGGGGCGGGGTTGCCTTGTTAGTTAAGAATTAAATTAAATCTATGGCACTGAATGACCTCGGGTCAGATGATGTGGAGTCTGTGTGGGTGGGGTTGAAGAACCACAAAGACAAAAAAACATAATGGGAGTTATGTACAGACTTACTAACAGTGATCAGGACCAGGGGTGCAAGATGTACCAGGAAATAGCTTGGGCACCTCAGAAAGGCAAGATCACGGTGATCACGGGGGACTTCAATATGCAAATGGACTGGGTGAATAAGGTTGCCGGTGGGGGGTGGAGTTAGACAGCCATGGCTGACGAAGGAACTCAGGAAATGTATCAAAGAGAAAGAGAGAGCCTATAAAGTGGCCAAGAGCACTGGGAAATCAGAAGATTGGGAAGACTACAAAAACAAACAGAGGATAGCAAAGAGAGAAAAAAGCAAAGAGAGGATCAAATATGAAGGAAAGCTAGCCAGTAATATTAGAAATGATAGTAAAAGTTTCTTTCAATAAAAAACAAACAAGAGGCAAAAGTAGAGATTGAGCCATTGTAAATTGCTGCAGGAAGGCTAGTGCTGGGAGATAAGGAAAATGTTGAAGAACTTAATAAATACTTTGTGTCAGTCTTCACAGTGGAAGACATGGGTAATATCCCAACAATCAAGGAGAGTCAAGGGGCAGAGTTGAGTATGGTGGCCATTACAAAGGAGAAAGTACTTGATAAGCTAAAAGATCTAAAAACTGATAAATCTCCTGGCCCCGATGGGCTACATCCTAGAGTTCTGAGGGAGGTGGCTGAGGAAATAGCGGAGGCATTGGTTGTGATCTTTCAAAAATCACTGGAGTCAGGGAAAGTCCCAGGTGATTGGAAAATCGCTGTTGTAACCCCCTTGTTCAAGAAAGGATCAAGACAAAACATGAAAAATTATAGGCCGATTAGCCTAATCTTGGTTACAGGTAAAATTCTAGAATCCATCGTTAAGGATGAGATTTTTAAATTCTTGGAAGTGCAGGGTTGGAATAGAAGAAGTCAGCATGGATTTAGTAAGGGGAGGTCATGCCTGACAAACCTGTTAGAATTCTTTGAAGAGGTAAAACCCAGTGGATGTTATCTACCTCAACTTCCAAAAGGCCTTTGATAAGGTGCCTCACGGGAGGCTGCTGAGCAAGGTGAGGGCCCATGGTGTTCGAGGTGAGCTACTGGCATGGATTGAGGATTGGCTGTCTGACAGAAGGCAGAGAGTTGGGATAAAAGGTTCTTTTTCGGAATGGCAGCCGGTGACAAGCGGTATCCCGCAGGGTTCAGTGTTGGGGCCGCAGCTGTTCACTTTATATATTAATGATCTGGATGAAGGGACTGGGGGCATTCTGGCGAAGTTCGCCAATGATACAAAGTTAGGTGGACAGGCAGGTAATTCTAGGCAAAAGTGAGGACTGCAGATGCTGGTAACCAAAGTTTAGATCAGTGTGGTGCTGGAAAAGCACAGCAGGTCAGGCGGCGTCCGAGGAGCAGGAAAATTGACTGAGGAGGTGGGGAGGTGACAGAAAGATTTAGACAGTTTAGGAGAATGGTCCAGGAAATGGCTGATGAAATTCTATGTGAGCAAATGCAAGGTCTTGCACTTTGGTAAAAAAGGACACAGGCAAGGATTATTTTCTAAACAGTGAGAAAATTCATAAAGCCAAAGTACAAAGGGATCTGGGAGTACCAGTGCAGGTTTCTCTCAAGGTTGACTTGCAGGTTGAGCCCATGGTTAAGAAAGCGAATGTAATGTTGTCATTTATTTAAAGAGGGTTGGAATGTAAAAGCACTGAGGTGCTACTGAGACTATATAAAGCTCTGGCTCGGCCCTATTTAGAATACTGTGTCCAGGTTTGGGCCCACAACCTCAGGAAGGACATACTGGCACTGGATCGTGTCCAGTGGAGATTCACACGAATGATCCCTGGAATGGTAGGCCTAACGTACCAGAGAAAGTGGAGTTGCAAGTAGATAGGATGGTGAAGAAGGCGTTTAGTATGATTTCTTTTATTGGTCAGAGTATTGAGTACAGGAGTTGGGAGGTCATGTTGCGGCTGTACAGGATATTGGTTAGGCCACTGTTGGAATACTGCATTCAATTCTGGTCTCCTTCCTATCGGAAAGATGTTGTGAAACTTGAAAGAGTTCAAAGAAGATTTACAAGGATGTTGCCAGGGTTGGAGGATTTGAGCTAAGTGGTGGAGGCTGGTACAATTGCAACATTTAAAAGGCATTTGGATGGGTATATGAATAGGAAGGGATTGGAGGGATATGGGCAGGGTGCTGGCAGGTGGGACTAGATTGGGTTGGGATAACTGGTCAGTATGG
Source organism: Chiloscyllium plagiosum (assembly GCF_004010195.1). Lineage (NCBI taxonomy): Eukaryota > Metazoa > Chordata > Chondrichthyes > Orectolobiformes > Hemiscylliidae > Chiloscyllium > Chiloscyllium plagiosum. Next base: position 55,042,637 of record NC_057733.1, on the reverse strand, counting down.
ACTGGTTGGACCGAAGGGTCTGTTTCCATGACTCTATGACATACGATGAATGGCTGAGGATCCTGGGATTGTATTCGTTAGAGTTCAGAAGGTTGAGAGGAGATCTAATAGAAACTTACAAGATAATGCATGGCTTAGAAAGGGTGGACGCTGGGAACTTGTTTCTGTCAGGTGGGGATACTACGACTCATGGGAACAGCCTTAGAATTAGAGGGGCTCAATTTAGAACAGAAATGCGGAGACATTTCTTCAGCCAGAGAGTGGTGGGCCTGTGGAATTCATTGCCACGGAGTGCAGTGGGGGCTGGGACGTTGGGGGTCTTCAAGGCAGAGATTGATAAATTCTTAATCTCGCAAGGAATTAAGGGATACAGGGAGAGTGTGGGTAAGTGGCATTGAAATGCCCATCAGCCATGATTGAATGGCGGAGTGGACTCGATGGGCTGAATGGCCTTATTTCCACTCCTATGTCTTATGGTCTTATCTGGAGACCTCACTTTCTCCTTGAATCTCCGTATCTTTATTCACCCATTGTTCCCTAATCCTACCAGCCTTACCTTTCGCTCTAACAGGAACATAATGACTCTGAACTCTCATTGCCTCACATTTGAAAGCCTCCCATTCATCAGAGGTCCCTTTACCCACAAACAGTCTATTCCAAACAATGTTGAAAGTTCCTGTAGAGGGAACCTCACTCTGAATCTAATCCCATGTTGTCCCTCTCCTGGGAGTGTTTGATGGGAGACAGTGTAGAGGGAGCTTTACTCTGTATCTAACCCCATGCTGTCCCTGTCCTGGGAGTGTTTGATGGGGACAGTGTAGAGGGAGCTTTACTCTGTGCCTAACCCCGGTGCTGTCCCTGTTTGTTAGGAGGAGATGAAGGAAAGGTTCAAGTACTGAATGCAAAATTTGGGAAGACTGAGGTGTTTGAGGAATGGGAGAGAGGAGAGTCAGTGTTTAAATTCAGTGAGTCTGGTGCTGCTCGGTCCTCACTGTGGAACATGACCTTGCCTCCCTGATCAAGTCACTCTGTAATTTTAGCATTTACTGGTTTTGTTCCTGATGTTAAAGTTTTTGTTTCACTTCCTGTTTCTCAGGAATGTTCTGATTGCTTTGAAAGGACCTTTGTTCAAAATCACAGCAACTGCTAATTGTTTATCGCAATATAACAGCTCTCAGAGTGATAATGGAACAATCATATCGCAATTTGTAAAATCGCAGGAACTTGGTGCAGTGGAGGAGGGATAGGGGGTTCTGTTCAGTGACAATGTTCAGAATGTGACATTTCACAACCACCAGTTAAATCACCTTTACTGTTCATCTTGGCCATCACTCCTCACTGGGCTGCTTGCGATTACCTCTCGGGCATTATCATCTGAAAGGTGATCCTGGCTTTCAAAAGAATACAGTGGAGATTTACTGGACTGATTCCTGACATGAAGGGTAGTGGACTAACTCTGAGGTTCACCATAAGGCTGCGAAGCTGGGACATAGCCGCAGTTTGGTGGACAGCAGGTCAATAATCTCTCCTGGGAGAGGCGATTAGATGTGGGGCAAAGTGGAGTAAATGGATCTGAAGTACAAATTGTCTGTGATCTATTAGAATGGTGCAACTGACTCAAGGGACTGAATGACCTGTTTGTTGTGTGTCTCATCTCTGTCTCCTGGTGCCACAACCTGGGGTCACACTGGGGTCATACTGGGGTGTTAGAATGGAGTTGTGTGATCATTACCTCTGGAGAGGTGGGACCTCAATCTGCTGTAAATGTGAATCTGTGCTAAAGGTAGAGAGGAGGATTGAATTCCCCAAACAGAACCACAAGCAGCAACTACAGATAACTATCACTTTGTTCACCTTGACACTGGGGGAGAAAAACCATCTCTCTCCCCAAGTTAATGTCAACCTGACAGGACAGGGACTGCATTTAAACTCAAATTCAAAACAACATCAGGTAAGAGACAGGACACTAGGAAGCTCAGAGGAACAGAGGGATCTTGATGTGTTTGTCCACAGATCCCTGAGAGTGGCAGGACAGGGTAATAGGATAGTTAAGGGACACTTGCCTTTATAGGTTGTGGTATAGACTATAAGAGCAGGGAGGTCATGTGGGAGCTGAACAGGAGTTTGGTTAGGTCACAGCTGGAGTAATGTACACAGTTCTGACACTCTGCACAATAGGAAGGATGGGATTGCTCTGGTGGGAGTACAGAGGAGATTTCCCAGGATGTTAACTGGGAAGGAATATTTCAGCGATGAACAGAGGCTGGATAAATTCAGGATGTTTTCTTTGGAGCAGAGATGGCTGAGGGTGAACCTAGTAGAGGTGCATCAGATTATGAGGGACAAGGATAGGGTGAATGGAAAGCAGCTGTTTCCTTTAGCTGAAAGCTCAATAATGAGGGGGCATCACTTTAAGGTATTAGGCAGGAGGTTTAGAGGGGTTTTGAGGAAACCACCTGCACCCAGAGGGTGGTAGAGGTCTGGACTGCCTAGGAGGGTAGTTCAGGCAGAAAGCCTCACAACCTTTTTGGACAAGCATTTAAGGTGAGGGGTAACACGCTAGAAAGTGGGACTGATGCAGGTAGCACAGTATTTTTGGCAGCACAGACTCAAGGGGCAAAGGGCTATCTCTGTACTATATTGTATGATCCCATGATTTTATGATAATACCTCTGACAGTGCGGCACTCCCTCAGCACTGACCCTCCGACAGTGCAGCACTCCCTCTGACCCTCTGACAGTGCAGCACTCCCTCAACACTGACCCTCTGACAGTGCAGCACTCCTTCAGTACTGACCCTCTGACTGTGGCACTCCCTCAGTACTGACTCTCCAACAGTGTGGCACTCCCTCAGCACTGACCCTCCGACAGTGTGGCACTCCCTCAGAACTGAGCAACTTTTGAAATTCTCTCCCATTTTAAGCAGATAATTCGGTGTTAAATCACCATTTTCTGTCTGAGTGGCAGCAGTTGTGTGGATCTTGGAGATGGATTTGGCATTACTTTGTTGAACTGAGGGCCTGAATGGCCTGCTCTTTGTGCTGCTTGGATCCTTTCTAATTTGCCAGTAGGTGGCAGCAGTTAGTTTTTATTCACATCAACGGAACAATCAGCAACGATACTGGTTACGGGGACTGCAGTGATTTGGGAATTGTAGGCTTCAGTATTTGCTTTACCTGAACCACTACTCGGGTAGTGTCTCCCACCCACCCTCCTCCCCAGAAAAAGGTTCTGTGTGCTGGATTGGTAAGGTAAGTATTAGAACAGTGGGAATAGAGGTTAGGGCAGTTGAATGTTCCTCCTGCAGAATGTGGGAGGTAAGGGTCACCACTAGTGTCCCTGCTGACTACATCTGTGGGAAATGCACCCAACTCCAGCTCCTCGAAAACCGTGTTAGGGAACTGGAGCTGGAGCTGGATGAACTTTGGATCATTTGGGAGGCAGAAGGGGTTATTGAGAGGAGTTACAGGGAGGTAGTCACTTCTCAGGTACAAGAAAAAGGCAAATGGGTTACAGTCAGGGGACGGAAAGAGAACCAGCAGGCAGTGCAGGGATCCCCTGTGGCCGTTCCCCTCAATAACAAGTCTACCGTTTTGGATACTGTTGGGGGTGGGGGGAACCTACCAGGGGTAAGCAGTGGGGAAACACGTCTCTGGCACAGAATCTGTTCTTCTTGCTCAGAAGGGAAGGGGGAAGAGGAGCAGAGCAGTAGTCATTGGGGACTCCATAGTCAGGGGGACAGATAGGAGGTTCTGTGGGGATGAGAGAGACTCACGGTTGGTGTGTTGCCTCCCAGGTGCCAGGGTTCGTGATGTCTCTGATCATGTTTTTGGGATCCTTAAGGGGGAGGGGGAGCAGCCCCAGGTTGTAGTCCACAAAGGCACCAATGACTAAGGGAGGAAGAACAGTGGGGATCTAGGGCAGAAATTCAGGGAGCGAGGGTGGAAGTTTAGAGCTAGGACAAACAGGGTTGTTATCTCTGGTTTGTTACCTGTGCCAGGTGCTAGCGAGGCGAGGAATAGGGACAGAGAGGAGTTGAACACATGGCTACAGGGAAGGTGCAGGATGGAGGGAATCGGATACCTGGATAATTGGGGCTTGTTCTGGGGTGGGTGGGACCTGTACAAACAGGATGGTCTACACCTGAACCAGAGGGGTACCAATATCCTGGGGGACGGGGGTGGTGGGGAATTTGCTAATGCTCTTCAGGAGGAATTAAACTAATTCAGCAAGGTGATGGGAACCTGAATTGTAGCTCCAGTGTCCAGGAGGTTGAGAGTAGTGAGGTCACGAGTAAGGTTTCAAGGTCACAGGAGTGCACCAGCAGGCTGGAAGGTGGATTGAAGTGTGTCTACTTCAATGCCAGGAGCATCCGGAATAAAGTGGGTGAACTTGCAGCATGGGGTAGTACCTGGGACTTCAATGTTGTGGCCATTTCTGAGGCATGGATAGAGCAGGGTCAGGAATGGTTGTTGCAGGTTCCAGGGTTTAGATATTTCAGTAGACCAGGGAAGATTGTAAAAAAGGGAGCGGTGTGGCATTGTTAATCAAGGACAGTATTACGGTGGTAGAAAGGACATTTGAGGACTCACCCACTGAGGTAGTATGGGCTGAGGTTAGAAACAGGAAAGGAGAGGTCACCCTGTTGGCAGTTTTCTATAGGCCTCCGAATAGTTCCAGAGATGTAGAGGAAAAGATAGCAAAGTTGATTCTCGATAGGAGCGAAAATAACAGGGTAGTTGTTAAGGGGAAATTTAACTTTCTAAATACTGACTTGAAATACTATAGTTCAAGTACTTTAAATGGGTCAGTTTTTGTCCAATGTGTGCAGGAGGGTTTCCTGACACAGTACATAGACAGGCCAACAAGGGGTGAGGCCACATTAGATTTGGTACTGATTAATGAAAATGGCCAGGTGTGAGATTTGGAGGGAGGTGAGCACTTTGGTGATAGTAACCACAATTCGGTTATGTTTACTTTAGTGATGGAAAGGGATACTGCAGGTCAAGAGTTATACCTGGGGAAAAGATAATTATGATGCAATTAGGCAAGATTTAGAATGCATAGGATGAGGAAGGAAACTGCAGGGGATGGGCACAATTGAAATGTGGAGCTTGTTCAAGAGATAGCTCCTGTGTGTCCTTGATAAGTGTGTACCTGTCAGGCAGGGAGGAAGTGATCGAGCGAGGGAACTGTGATTTACTAAAGAATTTGAATCTCTTGTCAAGAGGAAGAAGACTTATGTTAGGATAAGACATGAAGACTCCGTTAGGATGCTTGAGAGTTACAAGTTAGCCAGGAAGGACCTAAAGAGAGAGCTAAGAAGAGCCAGGAGGGGTCATGAGAAGTTATTGGCAGGTAGGACCAAGGAAACCCCTAAAGCCTTCTATAGGTATGTCAGGAATAAAAGAATGACTAGAGTAAGATTAGGGCCAATCAAGGGCAGTAGTGGGAAGTTGTGTGTGGAGTCCGACGAGATAGGAGAGACGCTAAATGAATATTTTTCGTCAGTATTCACACTGGAAAAAGACAATGTTGTTGAGGAGAATACTAGGATACAGGCTACTAGTCTAGGTGGGATTAAGGTTCACAAGGAGGAGGTGTTAGCAATTCTGGAAAGTGTGAAAATAGATAAATCCAAGGGGCCAGATGGAATTTATCCTCGGATTCTCTGGGAAGCCAGGGAGGAGATTGCTGAGCCTTTAGCTTTGATCTTTATGTCATCATTGTCTACAGGAATAGTGCCAGAAGACTGGAGGATAGCAAATGTTGTCCCCTTGTTCAAGAAGGAGAGTAGATACATTCCTAATAATTATAGACCAGTGAGCCTTACTTCAGTTGTGGGTAAAGTGTTGGAAAAGGTTATAAGGGATAGGATTTGTAATCATCTAGAAAATAATAAGTTGATTAGGGATAGTCAGCACAGTTTTGTGAAGGGTAGGTCGTTTCGGGCATAAGCCCTTCTCCTGTTCCCTGGATGCTGCCTGACCTGCTGCGCTTTTCCAGCAACACATTTTCAGCTCTGATCTCCAGCATCTGCAGACCTCACTTTCTCCTCGAAGGGTAGGTCGTGCCTCACAAACCTCCTTGAGTTCTTTGAGAAGGTGGCCAAACAGGTAGATGAGAGTAAACCAGTTGATGTGGTGTATATGGATTTCAGCAAGGCGTTCGATAAGATTCCCCACAGTAGGCTATTGTACAAAATACAGAGGCATGGGATTGAGGGTTATTTAGCAGTTTGGATCAGAGATTAGCTAGCTGAAAGAAGACAGAGGGTGGTGGTTGATGGTTGAATGTTCCAACAAGGCTGTGTATCTTTATAACAGACTTGAACATTTTCACTGGGCTACAGGAGCATTTCCCAGGAGCATTCACAATCCTGAGGCCTAGGGAATCAACATATCGGCATCAAAGTTTGATATTGAGTCTGGAGAATCGATGAGGAGGGGAGATGCTGTGTGGCATTGTGTGGAGGGACATGGCAGAAGGGATGGGGCAGCAGTAAAATTGGGTGCAGTGAGTGGACGGATGTTTCACAATGTGCAAGAACTGGTCACTTTCTGTTCACTGTTCCCTCACGTTTGGAGTGACGGCTGTTGTATGGAGCTGCTCAGTAAAGCAAACAGGATTTCATGGTCACCAGCCCAGACCGCCCACCTCCACAAACAAGAAACCACTTGCTCAGAATGAAAGCAATCCAGGAATGAACATAGTAACTGTGTCAGTCTCCGAAATCCAGCACGAATACACTAACCGTGTCAGTTCAGTGTCTGACATCTAACTCGCCCTTGGTCACTGGTCTAAGGCAGAGTTCTTCATTCCAAATTCCAGCATTTTCTGTTTTTATTGCTGATTGCAGGAACTCTTTGATTTAATGCTTAGTGAGATGTGGGTGCTGCTGGTTAAGTCAGTATTTAGTGCCCATTGCTAAAGGGCCCGGAGAAGGTGCTGGGGAGCTGCTGTGTGTTTGTGCAGAGATTGTGAGGAGCTGCCACCCTTCATGTATCAGTCAGTAATCAGCATCATTCTGCTCTAACAAGGCCTATTTCTCTGAATCAGGCTACTTTCCAGGGATGGGGAAGATGGAGACTGCAAAGACACAGTTTGGAATAGGAACGTGGTATACATAGGACTTAGATGTGAGTGAATAGAGGAAAGAGGTTGGGATAACTGAGTAACTGGCTGTAATGGGAGCTCAGTTCTACATTCGGGCAATGGACTTGACTGAGGCTTGATCATGCCTTTTCATCCTCAAGCTTTTAGATTATCACACTTCCCCATTGAGTGACCCTGAATGTGACCTCGGAGTGACCTTCAGACTGACCCCACAATTACTCTCAGTCTGACCCTAGAGCGACCCTCAGTCTGACGCAGGTGACCCTGCAGTGACCCTCAGTCTGACCCTGTGGTAACCCTCAGTCTGACTCCGCAGTGATCTTGCAATGACCCTCAGTCTGACCCTGCAGTGACCCTCAGACTGACCCCGCAGTGACTCTCAATCTGACAACAAAGTGACAGTCTGACCCTGCAGTGGTCCTCAGTCTAACCCTCCAATGACCCTCAGTCTGACCTGGGTGACCCTGCAGTTACCCTCAATCTGACCCCGCAGTGACCCTCAGTCTGACCCACAATGACCCTCAGTCTGACCCTACAGTGACCCTTGGTCTGACCCCACAATGACTCTGTCTGACCCTGCAGTGACCTTCAGTCTGACCCCACAATGACCCTCAGTCTAACCCCACAGTGACCCTCAGTCTGACCCCACAATGACCCTCAGTCTGACCCCACAGTGACCCTCAGTCTGACCCCACAATGACCCTGCAGTCTGACCCCACAGTGACCCTCAGTCTGACCCCACAGTGACCCTCAGTCTGACCCTACAGTGACCTTCAGTCTGACCCCACAATGACCCTCAGTCTGACCCCAGAGTGACTCTCAGTCTGACCCTGCAGTGACTCTCAGTCTGACCCCACAATGACCCTCAGTCTGACCCCGCAGTGACCCTCAGTCTGACCCTGCAGTGACCCTCAGTCTGACCCCAGTGACCTTTAGCTGTCTGGAAGCCTGTGCATGTTACAGTGGGGGGTATCTGAATGGTCTGAATGGAGCCAGTTCTGGGAGGGAGGTGAATGTAACAGTGAGGGAGAGTTGAGATGAGCTGGGCATGAGTCAGGCACACAGGGAAATACAGTTTCTCAGTCTGATCTCCCTTCCCCAGTCCGTCCGCCAATCAGGGATAAATTCTGCATGTTTCTGCAAGCCGAGTGTAGCTGGGAGAGGCTGGGATTTCCTAGAGCTGACCAGTATCCTAGCCTCCGTTTCCCAAGCACCAGCACGAGCTGAAACTACAACAAGGAGCCCCTTTTACAAACACACTGAATCCAGCAGTTTCCAGTTAAGATCAAATTGAGTCACCAATCAAACCAAATTAAACCCTACTGTGGACGGTTCCATTGGCCAGCTTCTCCCAACTGGTACAGCTGCTGACTCTGGGCTCAGCTGCACAGGAATAACTTTCTTTAAAAGGAACTAAGGGCATATTGCACCCATAACACATTGAGCAACACATCATGTAATAGAAAACAGTGCCAATCCTCACTGTAATGTGAAACAGTGGCACACTTCACTGTAATTGGAAACAACGTCAGTCCGCACTGTAATGGGAAACAGTGCCAGTCCGCACTGTAATGGGAAAACATGTCAGTCCGCATTGTAATGGGAAACAGTGTCCGACCTCACTGTAATGGGAAAACATGTCAGTCCGCACTGTAATGGGAAACAGTGCCAGTCCTGATTATAATGGGAAACAGTACCAGTCTGCACTGTAATGGGAAAACATGTCAGTCCGCATTGTAATGGGAAACAGTGTCCGACCTCACTGTAATGGGAAAACATGTCAGTTCGCACTGTAATGGGAAAACATGTCAGTTTGCACTGTAATGGGAAACAGTGTCAGACCTCACAGTAATGGAAACAGTGTCAGACCTCACAGAAATGGGAAAACATATCAGTCCACACTGTAATGGAAATACGTGTCAGTCCGCACTGTAATGGGAAACAGTGCCAGTCCGCACTGTAATGGGAAACCATGTCAGTCCGCACTGTAATGAGAAACAGTGCCAGTCCGCACTGTAATGGGAAACAATGCCAGTCCGCACTGTAATGGGAAACAGTGTCAGACCGCACTGTAATGGAAAACATGTCAGTCCGCACTGTAATGGCAAACAGTATCAGACCTCACTGTAATGGGAAACAGCGTCAGACCTCACAGTAATGGAAAAACATGTCAGTCCGCACTGTAATGGCAAACAGTATCAGACCTCACTGTAATGGGAAACAGCGTCAGACCTCACAGTAATGGGAAAACATGTCAGTCCGCACTGTAATGGCAAACAGTATCAGACCTCACTGTAATGGGAAACAGCGTCAGACCTCACAGTAATGGGAAAACATGTCAGTCCGCACTGTAATGG
>NC_057733.1:55022436-55030129 GCF_004010195.1 Chiloscyllium plagiosum | reverse complement strand
AAACAGGAGCCTGCGGTGGGGGGTAAAGGGGGGGAGTGGGGTAAACAGGTGCCTGTGGTGGGTGGGTGGGGGGGTAGAGGGGGGAGTGGGGTAAACAGGAGCCTGTGACATTATCATGGGGTAGGGTTACAAAGATTCCTCTGCTGTTCTGATCGGCAATCTCGTAAAATGCCCCTCAATCCCAGGGATTGCCCCCCCCTCACCATACCCATAATGCTGGGGAACCCTGCTCCATATTCCCCAGGAGTTCCCGAGCTCAGTACATTGGTCAAAGGGTTAATGCTGTGGCAGTGATAGTGAGTGGGCAGGTACCAACACTAACCCACTCGATGGTCATGCCCCCAGTACAACACGGCAACTGGACTTAAATATTGAAATATATCTTTGCTTTCTGCAAACACCTCCAGGCAGTCGCAGGGTCCGCACTGTCCCTCACTGGCTTTAGCGTTTCCCATCTCTGCTCCAGTCAGAATAGCTGCTCGATGTTAACACTTTCATTGCCATCTCCGAATCAGACTTTGCCACCAGGAGACACAGTTTGTTTCCAGACGATCTGAGCAGCTCCCGTGCTCTAGGTTTACAAACAGAGACTGAGTGTGAATCGGAATGCAACTAACATCCAGAGGCAGCAGCTGCCATCACTCAATCAACAGCTTCCCAATTACCAGCACCCTCAGAGTAAAGCTCCCTCTACACTGTCCACATCAAACACTCCCAGGTCAGGGATAGTGTGGGGTTAGATACAGCGTAAAGCTCCCTCTACACTGTCCACATCAAACACTCCCAGGACAGGGACAGTGTGGGGTTAGATACAGAGTAAAGCTCCCTCTACACTGTCCACATCAAACACTCCCAGGTCAGGGACAGTATGGGGTTAGATACAGCGTAAAGCTCCCTCTACACTGTCCACAACAAACACTCCCAGGACAGGGACAGTGTGGGGTTAGATACAGAGTAAAGCTTCCTCTACACTGTCCACATCAAACACTCCCAGGACAGGGACAGTGTGGAAACCACAGCAGAGTAAAGCTCCCTCTACACTGTCCACATCAAACACTCCCAGGTCAGGGACAGTATGGGGTTAGATACAGAGTAAAGCTTCCTCTACATGGCTGTGCATAGTTTGTGATTTGTTGAGTTTGCAGATATGGGGAGCCTGGTGAAATGTGAATGGCATTGCTGCTAGCCCCCTGCAGTGGCCTGGAGCTCAGGGATGGTGGGGAAGGGGTAGCTGGGAGGGGGTGGGGATGCTCGTGATATTTCCAGAATCACGGCACCATGTCGGAACAGACGGTCTACTGCATGGAACCAAATCGCTTACTGTTCACGCCAAATACCCAATATTCTGATTCCATTGACTGAGAAAGGCAGTGGCTGTCTCTATGGAAACCCTGACAACATGGGGGAAGTCAGGAGCCTTCCATTTTATCATGATGGGATACTTGTGGAAACCACAGTGAATACTTTATCCAAAGGCCCTGAAGACAGAGTGCTCCTGATTAAACAGCCTTTGGCCCTCACCCCACTTCCCGAAACACTAACCGCTGGTAATCCAGGCCCACCACGGTGGTGCCATTCACAGCCAGGATCCGATCCCCCGGCCGCAACCTCTGACATCCTGCAGCTGGTGAGTCAGGAACCAGCGACTTGATGTAAATCCCACTCCGATTTAACGGGGTTTTCTGTGAGGTGAAGACACACAATAGTCAGCCCTTAAAGTGTCACACTTCTCAAATGACTCAGCTGCATAAACATGTTCATTGTTGATACAGTCAGACACTGTACAGGAGACTGCAGCCTGATAGTGTCAGACACTGTGCAGGAGACTGAGGGCACAGTGCAGCCTGATACAGTCAGACACTGAGGACACAGTGCAGCCTGATACAGTCGGACAGCGGGGGGCACAATGCAGCCTCATACCGTCAGACACTGAGGGCACAGTGCAGCCTGATACAGGCAGACACTCTGCGGGAGACTGAAGGCACAGTGCAACCTGAAACAGTCAGACACTGAGGAACAGTGCAGCCTGATACAGTCAGACACTGAGGGCACAGTGCAGCCTGAAATAGTCAGATACTGATGGCACACTGAAGCCTGATACAGTCAGACACTGAGGGACAGTGAAGCCTGATACAGTCAGACACTGAGGGACAGTGCAGCCTGATATAGTCAGACACTGATGGCACACTGCAGCCTGATACAGTCAGACACTGAGGGACAGTGCAGCCTGATACAGCCAGACACTGTGCAGGAGACTGAAGGCAGAGTGCAGCCTGATACAGTCAGACACTGAAGGACAGTGCAGCCTGATACAGTCAGACACTGAAGACACAGTGCAGGCTGGTACAGTCAGACACTGAGGGCACAGTGTGGCCTGATACAGTCAGGCACTGAGGGCACAGTGCAGTCAGTTTCAGTCGGACACTGCGCAGGAGACTGAGGGCACAGTGCAGCCTGATACAGTCAGACCACCGAGGACACAGTGCAGCCTGATACAATCAGACAGAGAGGGGCACACTGCAGCCTCGTACTGTCAGACACTGAGGGCACAGTGCAGCCGGATACAGTCAGTCACTGAGGGACAGTGCAGCCTGATACAGTCAGACACTGAGGAATAGTGCAGCCTTATATAGTCAGACACTGAGGAACAGTGCAGCCTGATATAATCAGACACTGAGGAACAGTGCGGCCTGATACAGTCAGACACTGAGGGCACAGTGCAGCCTGAAATAGTCAGACACTGATGGCACACTGCAGCCTGATACAGTCAGACACTGAGGGACAGTGCAGCCTGATACAGTCAGACACTGAGGGCACAGTGCAGCCTGATACAGTCAGACACTGAGGGCACAGTGCAGTCTGATACAGGCGGACACTGCACAGGAGACTGAGGGCACAGTACAGCCTGATACAGTCAGACACTGAGGACACAGTGCAGCCTGATACAGTCAGGTAGAGAGGTGCACACTGCAGCCTCATACTGTCAGACACTGAGGGCAGAGTGCAGCCTGATACAGTCAGTCACTGAGGGACAGTGCAGCCTGATACAGTCGGACACTGTGCAGGAGAGTGCGGGCACACTGCAGCCTGATACAGTCAGACACAGAGGGGCACACTGCAGCCTCATATCGTCAGACACTGAGGGCACACTGCAGCCTGATACAGTCAGACACTGTGCAGGAGACTGAAGGCACAGTGCAGTCTGATACAGTCAGACACTGAGGGCACAGTGCAGTCTGATACCGTCGGACACTGCACAGGAGACTGAGGGCACAGTGCAGCCTGATACAGTCGGACACTGAGGACAGAGTGCACCCTGATACGGTCAGATACAAAGGGGCACACTGCAGCCTCATACTTTCAGACACTGAGGGCACAGTGCAGTCTGATTCAGTCAGTCACTGAGGAACAGTGCAGCCTGATACAGTCGGACACTGTGCAGGAGAGTGCGGGCACACTGCAGCCTGATACAGTCAGACACTGTGCAGGAGACTGAAGGCACAGTGCAGCCTGATACAGTCAGACACTGAGGAACAGTGCAGCCTGATACAATCAGACACAGAGGGCATAGTGCAGCCTGAAATAGACACTGATGGCACACTGCAGCCTGATATAGTCAGACACTGAGCGACAGTGCAGCCTGATACAGTCAGACACTGAGGAACAGTGCAGCCTGATACAGTCAGCCACTGAGGGCACAGTACTGCGTGATACAGTCAGACAATGAGGGCACAATGCAGCCTGATACAGTCAAACATTGAGGACACAGTGCAACCTGATACAATCAGACACTGACGACACAGTGCAGCCTGATACAGTCAGTCACTGAGGGCACAGTGCAGCCTGATACAATCAGACACTGAGAGCATAGTGCAGCCTGATACAATCAGACACTGCGCAGGAGACTGAGGGCACAGTGCAGCCTGATACAGTCAGACACCGAGGACACAGTGCACCCTGATACGGTCAGATACAAAGGGGCACACTGCAGCCTCATACTTTCAGACACTGAGGGCACAGTGCAGTCTGATTCAGTCAGTCACTGAGGGCACAGTGCAGCCTGATACAGTCGGACACTGAGGACAGAGTGCAGCCTGATACAGTCAGATACAAAGGGGCACACTGCAGCCTCATACTTTCAGACACTGAGGGCACAGTGCAGTCTGATTCAGTCAGTCACTGAGGGCACAGTGCAGCCTGATACAGTCAGACACTGTGCAGGAGACTGAAGGCACAGTGCAGCCTGATACAGTCAGTCACTGAGGGCACAGTGCAGCCTGATACAATCAGACACTGAGAGCACAGTGCAGCCTGATACAGTCAGACACCGAGGACACAGTGCAGCCTGATACAATCAGACAGAGAGGAGCACACTGCAGCCTCGTACTGTCAGACACTGAGGGCACAGTGCAGCCTGATACAGTCAGTCACTGAGGGACAGTGCAGCCTGATACAGTCGGACACTGTGCAGGAGAGTGCGGGCACACTGCAGCCTGATACAGTCAGATACAAAGGGGCATACTGCAGCCTCGTACTGTCAGACACTGAAGACACAGTGCGGCCTGATACAGTCAGACACTGAGGGCACAGTGCAGCCTGATACAGTCAGACACTGTGCAGGAGACTGAAGGCACAGTGCAGCCTGATACAGTCAGACACTGAGGAACAGTGCAGCCTGATAAAATCATACACTGATGGCACACTGCAGCCTGATACAGTCAGACACTGAGGGCACAGTGCAGTCTGATACAGTCAGTCACTGAGGGCACAGTGCAGCCTGGTACAGTCAGACACTGAGGGCACAGTATAGCCTGAGTCTGAGGGACAGTGCAGCCTGATACAGTCAGACACTGAGGGCACAGTGCAGTCTGATACAGTCAGTCACTGAGGGACAGTGCAGCCTGATACTGTGAGTCACTGAGGGACAGTGCAGCCTGATACAGTCGGACACTGTGCAGGAGAGTGCGGGCACACTGCAGCCTGATACAGTCAGATATAAAGGGGCACACTGCAGCCTCGTACTGTCAGACACTGAGGACACAGTGCAGCCTGATACAGTCAGACACTGAAGACACAGTGCGACCTGATACAGTCAGACACTGAGGGCACAGTGCAGCCTGATACAGTCAGGCACTGTGCAGGAGACTGAAGGCACAGTGCAGCCTGATACAGTCAGACACTGAGGAACAGTGCAGCCTGATACAGTCAGACACTGAGGAACAGTGCAGCTTGATATAGTCAGACACTGAGGACACAGTGCAGTCTGATATAGTCAGACACTGAGGGCACAGTGCAGCCTGATATAGTCAGACACTAAGGAACAGTGCAGCGTGATACAGTCAGACACTGAGGGCATACTGCAGCCTGATACAGTCAGACACTGAGGGCACAGTGCTGCCTGATACAGTCAGACAATGAGGGCACAGTCAGCCTGATACAGTCAGACATTGAGGACACAGTGTAGCCTGATACAATCAGACACTGACGACACAATGCAGCCTGATACAGTCAGACATTGAGGGCACAGTGCAGCCTGCTACAGTCAGGCTCTGAGGGATAGTGCAGCCTGATACAGTCGGACACTGTGCAGGAGACTGCGGGCACAATGCAGCCTGATACAGTCAGACACTGAGGATACAGTGCAGCCTGATACAGTCAGACAGAGAGGGGCACACTGCAGCCTCATACTGTCGGACACTGAGGGCACAGTGCAGTCTGATACAGTCAGTCACTGAGGGACAGTGCAGCCTGATACAGTCGGACACTGAGGTCACAGTGCAGCTTGATACAATCAGACACAGAGGGGCACACTGCAGCCTCATACTGTCAGACACTGAGGGCACAGTGCAGCCTGATACAGTCAGACACTGTGCAGGTGACTGAAGGCACAGTGCAGCCTGATACAGTCAGACACTGAGGAACAGTGCAGCCTGATACAGTCAGACACTGAGGGCTCAGTGCAGCCTGATACAGTCAGACACTGAGGGACAGTGCAGCCTGTTACGGTCAGACACTGAGGGACAGTGCAGCCTGATATGGTCAGACACTGAGGGACAGTGCAGCCTGATACAGTCAGACACTGAGGGACAGTGCTGCCTGATACAGTCAGACACTGAGGGCTCAGTGCAGTCTGATACAGTCAGTCACTGAGGGACAGTGCAGCCTGATACAGTCGGACACTGACGTCACAGTGCAGCCTGATACAATCAGACACAGAGGGGCACACTGCAGCCTCATACTGTCAGACACTGAGGGCACAGTGCAGCCTGATACAGTCAGACACTGTGCAGGTGACTGAAGGCACAGTGCAGCCTGATATAGTCAGACACTGTGCAGGAGACTGAAGGCACAGTGCAGCCTGATACAGTCAGACACTGAGGAACAGTGCAGCCTGATACAGTCAGACACTGAGGGACAGTGCAGCCTGTTACGGTCAGACACTGAGGGCACAGTGCAGCCTGATACGGTCAGACACTGAGGGCCCAGTGTAGCCTGATACAGTCAGACACTGTGCAGGAGACTGAAGGCACAGTGCAGCCTGATACAGTCAGACACTGTGCAGGAGACTGAAGGCACAGTGCAGCCTGATACAATCAGACGCTGAGGGACAGTGCAGCCTGATACATTCAGACACTGTGCAGGAGACTGAGGGCATAGTACAGCCTGATACAGTCAGACACTTGGGGCACAGTGCTGCCTGATACAGTCAGACACTGTGCAGGAGAATTAAGGCACAGTGCAGCCTGATACAGTCAGACACTGTGCAGGACACTGAAGGCACAGTGCAGTTTGATACAGTCAGACACTGAGGACACAGTAACGCTCGAGTCTGAGGGACAGTGCAGCCTGATACAGTCAGACACCCAAGGGACAGTGCAGCTTGTTACAGCCGGACACTGAGGGCACAGTGCAGCCTGTTACAGCCAGACACTGAGGGCACAGTGCAACCTGATACAGTCAGACACTGAGGGCACAGTGCAGCCTGGTACAGTCAGACACTGAGAACACAGTATAGCCTGAGTCTGAGGGACAGTGCAGCCTGATGCAGTCAGACTCTGAGGTCACAGCACAGCCTGATATAGTCAGATACTGAAGGTAAATACTGCCGGATACAGTCAGACACTGGGGCATTACAGTCTAATATATAAATAAAAGCAAAATAAGGAAATGGTGATCTGAAATTTAAAAAAAAACTCATTTTCTTTTTTGGCACCTTACAGTCTTCAGGATTATCCTACATTTTGCAGACAACCCCTTCCACGACACCCCACCCACCCCCATATCTTAGGGTAATGTTCAGGTGGACACTTTGCAAGATGGGTACAGTCCAATTGAGATGTGCATTCTGCAGGCTGCAGGAGATTAGTACAGGCCACCCTATAGGATGGTGGTACAGTCAGTAAGTCAGTGGGACACTACAGTCTGAGACAGCTTGACATGGTGTTACTGGGCTGTAACTCCAAATTTGCATTTATAGAGTCATAGAGATGTACAGCAGGAAACAGACCCTTCAGTCCAATTTTTCCATGCCTTCTAGTTCTCCCCCACCCCAGGGAAAAGACTTTGTCTATTTATCCTCTCCATGCCCCTCATAATTTTGTAAACCTCTATAAGGTCACCCCTCAGCCTCTGACACTCCAGGGAAAACAGCCCCGGCCTGTTCAGCCTCTCCCTATAGCTCAAACCCTCCAAC
>NC_057733.1:54959182-55020062 GCF_004010195.1 Chiloscyllium plagiosum | reverse complement strand
GGGGGAGGGGGAGGGGGAGGGTGAGGGGGTGAGGGTGAGGAGGGTGAGCGGGATGAGGGTGAGGGGGGTGAGCGGGTGATGGCAATGCCGTGGTCAGCACCATTCAATCAGTGAAGTCTCGGCCGTGATCTTGCTCCACATTCAGGCTGCAGATCTCACTGTTGGGTTTTTTAAAATCCCACTATCATTGAGTAAACAAACGCACTCAGATGTTGGAGTTGGTGAAGGGGTTTTTCTGTCGGGTTGAAGCCACTGAGCTTGTTCTGGCTGGTTTTGTTCTCCTGAAGGGCTCTGGCTGTGTGGAATCTGTAAGGTTGATGTGGAATCATTAACTCCAGCCAGAAGCCTGGCTCTCCACAGCAGAAGCTTCCCTTTACCCCAGCAATGGGGCCAGGCTCCACCCTGCCCCCTTTTAGTTCTGATGCAGTTTATAAATCATCAGGAGGACGGAATTCCGTTAGATTCCAGAACTAAGCTCCAAATCAGAGCGTTGTCAAGGTAACAACTTCCTCCAATTCACAATGGAAAGTCTGCTCACTGGCCAATGTCTGAAACAGGAATAGACTGTCCTATCTGATCATTCACTCCCAACACATCCCGGATGCTGGTATCCTCTGTACTTATTCCCAGAAACTTCATGGAGCTGTGCTGAGAGGGTACGGAGCCTGCTGCAGGTGCAAGGATCCCACAGCCAACACTGGAAGAGATGCAGGAGGCTGTTCCCAGAGTCCTGGCCAACATTAGACACTGAACCACTCTGATAAACAGAGATTCTCCGGTCATTATCACACTGCTCTTTGTGGGATCTTACAGTGCACACACCGGCTGCCACTTTTTAACTTTACCTTACGTAGTGACTACACTCCAAAAGTACTTTATTGGATGAGAAGTACTTTGGGACATGCTAAGGTTATTGAAGGTGCTATGTAAATGCACCTGTCTTTTTAACAGCACAGGTCTGAACCTGAGCTTGGATCCTAACCAAGTTCTCACTCTGAAGCAGCAAATTGTCCCAGTGCAGAAAGAGGCCATTTGGCCCACTGAGTCTGTCAAAGGAGCGATTCATTTAGTGCAGTTCAGCATTTCTGCTCTGATCCCACTTCCAGGTGCTGTTTGGTCAAACCCCCAATGAGAGTGAAGATGTTTAATCCATTACTGGTCTCCATGGAGGTTACAGCAATATCTGACAGATACACACATGTCCTTCCTTGTACAGCTGACCCTGTACACCATATACACCCAGATCCCTGTACACCCAGATCCCAGATACACCCAGATCCCTGTACACCCAGATCCCATATACACCCAGATCCCTGTATACCCAGATCCCAGATACACATGGATCCCATATACACCTAGATCCCTGTACACCCAGGCTCCATATACACCCAGATCCTTGTATCCTGTACACCATATACACCCAGATTCCTGTACACATAGATCCCATATACACCCAGATCTCTGTACACCCAGATCCCAGATACACATAGATCCCATATACACCCAGATCCCTGTACACCCAGATCCCTGTACACCCAGATCCCAGATACACCCAGATCCCATATACACACAGATCTCTGTACACCCAGGCCCTATATACACCCAGGCCCCATATACACCAAGATCCCTGTATACCCCGGCCCCATATACACCAGAACCCTATACACCCAGATCCCTGCACACCAAGATCCCATATACACCCAGGACCCATATACACCCAGATCCGTGTACACCCCGGCCCCATATACACCCAGATCCCTGTATACCCAGATCCCATATACACCCAGGCCCCATATACACCCAGATCCCTGCACACTGAGATCCCATATACACTCAGGACACATCTACACCCAGATCCCCATACACCCGGATCCCCTATACACCCGTATCCCTGTACAGCCAGATCCTGCTTTCCATCTCTTTCCTAGCCCCTTAAACTTAGCTTTCAGAATCTCATCCCATTTGTGATATCCCTCTGTATATCCCTCATCAGTCCCACTTCGCTTGTTCCTATCTACAGTGTATATGCAAATTGAAGAATTTTACATTCCTGTTTATCTTAACAATGTGGGAAATACAGCAACCTTCCAGCAATAGTGGTATGACAGTATCGGAAAGTCAGCTGTTGCAGTTTGAGTTGAGGGATAGTCAGGGCTCAGGGACATTGCCTTATTCTTCCTTCAGGTCAGTGCTGTGGCATCTGTGCTGTACACCCAGGTCCCATACACACCTAGGTCCCATATACACCCAGATCCATGTATGTACGCCCAGATACCATATACACCCAGATCCCTGTACACCCCGGCCCCATGTACACCCAGATCCCATATACACCCAGATCCCTGCACACCAAGATCCCATATACACCCAGATCCCTGCACACCAAGATCCCATATACACCCAGATCCCTGCACACCAAGATCCCATATACACCCAGGACACATCTACACCCAGATCCCCATACACCCGTAACCCTGTACAGCCAGATCCCTGTACATCCAGATCCCATATACACCCAGATCCCTGTACACCCAGATACCACATACACCCAGATCCCTGTACACCCAGGCCCCATACACACTCAGATCCCATATATACCTAGATCCCATATATACCTAGATCCCATATACACCTGGATCCCATATACACCTGGATCCCATATACACCCGGATCCCTGTACATCCAGATCCCATATACACCCAGATCCCTGTACACCCAGATACCATATACACCCAGATCCCTGTACACTCAGGCCCCATATACACTCAGATCCCATATACACCTAGATCCCATATACACCTGGATCCCATATACACCTGGATCCCATATACACCCAGATCCCTGTACACCCAGATACCATATACACCCAGATCCCTGTACACCCAGGCCCCATATACAACCAGATCCGTGTACACTCAGGTCCCACATGCACCTGGACCCTCTCCAGCTGAATCTCTGTTCCAGTCGTCCCAAGTGACAGCTTGACTGTGGTGCTCAGTGTGAGCTTTGCCTACCCCTGCCCCCATCACCTTCTGTCCCAGTTGGGGATGGAGTCTCCAGGAAATGGGAAAAGGGCTCAGTTGTCAGCTAACCCCGAGGGCAAGACACACCGTGCCCACTGCCTCTCGATGAAAAGATGCCACAGCACTGACCTGAAGGAAGAATAAGGCAATGTCCCTGAGCCCTGACTATCCCTCAACTCAAACTGCAACAGCTGACTTTCCGATACTGTCATACCACTATTGCTGGAAGGTTGCTGTATTTCCCACATTGTTAAGATAAACAGGAATGTAAAATTCTTCAATTTGCATATACACTGTAGATAGGAACAAGCGAAGTGGGACTGATGAGGGATATACAGAGGGTTATCACAAATGGGATGAGATTCTGAAAGCTAAGTTTAAGGGGCTAGGAAAGAGATGGAAAGCAGGAGTTCAGAAGCAGTAATCCTGGGATCACTCCCAGCACCACGTGCTCATCAGACCACAATCAGCAAGAGTGAACTAGGCTGAAAATGGAGAACTGCTGAAGAAAGAAGGGCTTTAGGTTGCTGGGGTTTTGGGACTAATTCAGAGGTAAGTAGGACCTGCATGAGGTAAACAGTTACACCTTTAACGAGACCAGAAGGAATTATTTCACACCAAAAAGGGTCTGTTTCTGTGCTGTCCATCTCTAGGACTCTATAATCAAAGTGGTAAGTCGTCATTCTGTGACCGGGAATCAAACTGGGTCTCAGCAGTGAGAGCACTGAATCCTGACTAGCAGGCCAGTAGGGAAGACCCAGAGAAATATTCACACAGGTCAATTTCCAGCTACTTCAGAGGGTTTCCACTCGCCTCCTGTTAGGGAAGTGGCAGCATGAGAGACAATTCAGACACGAGCAAAACAAAGCTGCTTCTGGGAAGTTGAGAAGTTGTAAACAAAATGGAAGGCAGCTGAAACAAATGCCAACATCAAACAAAGTTAAAACATGGAACAAGTGTGTTTTTGTGAAAAGGGAAAATTGACCTTAGTAGTGAAGAAGTTACCATTTAAATTTGTAAATGATGCAGATCATTCCAAAACTAGGCTCCTAATTCTGAGCAAAGGATGATGGACAAGCTGGCTGTGGGCGTTTGGGAAAAGACATTAAAAGGTTTGACACTGTTCAGGCAATAGGTAGTGTTTAAAACAAAGATTCAGTTTACAACAAAGATACATTCCTTTAGGATTCAAAAACCCAACTGGAAAAGGGAGTCAGCTCGAACTAACAAAGGCCACTAAGATTATATTAGATCGAAGGAGGAGGTTTACAATGTTGCCAAAACAGTAATAAGCCTGAGGATCAGGAACAATTCAGAATTCAGCAAAAGGAAGATCAAGAAACTAAACAACAGAGAATAGAATGAGTGTAAACTCTATAGAAACATAAAAAGTGATGTCAAAGCTTCTAAAATTGTATAAACAGATTTGCAAAGACAAATGTGAGTCCATTATAGGCACAGTGAAATAATTTTTAATAGGAATAGCAGTAAATAGTTGCTTTGTGTCTGTTCTCATGGAGAAAGGAATCTGCAAGAAATCATAGATTCAAGGAACTAGTATAAATGAGGAACTGAAAAAAAATTAAATCCATTAAAAAAAATACTGGAGGTATTAATGGATATGATCTTATTGTCTTATGGAGTGAAAATTGAAAAAACTTTGGAATTATCTACATCCCAAATTGTTGAAAGAGGTTGCTTTAGAGCAAAAAATGCATTAATGACTGTCTTTCAAAATCCTATCAGTTCTGGATCAGTGTCATTTATTATGATCTTGGCCGTCAATCCAACTCAAAAGCCTGTTCCCACTTGCCCCCCAGATCCTTTGATCTGTTTAGCTCCACGGCACAGAGTACAAAGGGAGGAAGGAAACAGTGCCCAGCAAATTATGTTCAAATTATGTGCAACACTGTTTCAGCCTCAAATGAAGTATTGTGACCAGCCCTGGGCACTGACTTGAGGAAGGATGTTAGAGAGATTGGCGAGAATTGTTCCTGGATGATGGACTTCAGTTTTAGGGAAAGACTGAAGATGGAGACATTGTTTCCCTTCGACAAGAGGAGGCTGTGAGGACATTAGACAGAAATAGTCAAAATCATGAAAGTGGGTAATCCAAGATGGAGGATGGGAAAAATTTCTGGCTGTAAGAGCTGCTCCTTTTTTTGAGGTATTTTAGGTGCTGGAGGTGATTTCCTCAAATTCCAGGAGCAGCAATTACTGTTTTATATGCAGTTGCATTGGTTTGGAACTTTGGGAAAAAAAAGTCAAAACAACAGCAGTTTTAAAAGGGAGAAGAGCAGACAAAGGAAGGACATTGTGAGGACAGTGCAGGGGAGAGAGAGAAAGAGAGAGAGAACCTGCACAGTTACCGCCTTGGACATCGGAGTGCATCTGGGGAAATTTACAAACAGTGAAATTCACAACTAATCTTGGCCAGATGATGTGGTGGAGGCTGGTACAATTGCAACATTTAAGAGGTATCTGGATGGGTATATGAAGGTGCTGGCAGGTGGGACTAGATTGGGTTGGGATATCTGGTCAGCATGGGCGGGTTGGACTGAAAGGTCTGTTTCCATGCTGTACATCTTCATGACTCTATGAGGAGCTGGGGAGAGAAACTGTACCCATTGGTGAAAGGATTGAGAAGAGGACCCAGATTTAGATGACCAATAAAAGTAGCAAGAGAAATGTGCGCAGAAACCTTTCACAGAGCGAATGGTTGGGATCAGGAGGACATGGAGAGGACGGTAGAAGCAGTTTGCATTATAGCTTTCAAGAAGAAACTGGATAATGAGCTGAGTAGAAGGAGCCTGCACAACTGCAGGGTAAGGGCTGTGAGGGGGAATCACTGAGCTGTTCTTGCAGTGACCCAACATAGGAAGAATGGCCTTCGTTTGCTGTAACAATTCTGTGATTCTATGATTACAACAGCGACTACAGGTCAAAAAGTTACCCTAACCAGAATTAACAGGAACACTGTAACCTTGACACAGTGAGTAACAATTACCCTGCTTGAGTTTGAGACATATACTGTAATTAGGGTGTTTGTTTCCAGGTTACAGAATTAGGTTAGTCAATTAGGAAAAGTAAGGTTTGCAGTAAAGTGTTTTTCTCACCAGTCCATCCACTAATGCCAGACCGAGGCCATGAGGCCCTCTTTCTAAGTTGACAGTGAAGACCTCATCACCTGGCTCACTCTTCTGCTGACTGTAGCTATCTAGAGAGAAAAAGCAGAGTGCAAGTCAATCTAACCACAGCTCATGGTGCAAGTCACTGCACTGCCTCTCAGCACTTGCTATGGAGCAGGATTAGAGATACCCACAAGGAGAAAGATCAAAGAAACAAAAATACACAGAAATAGAAATGCAGGGCTGAAAAGGCTAGATACTTCTAGAAACTTACTTGGGGAGGGAGGGAGGGAGACAAAGAGACAGAGAGGGAGAGGCAGAGAGAAACACACACACACACAGGGAGAGACAGAGAGAAACACACACACACAGAGGGAGAGACAGAGAGAAACACACACAGAGATGGAGAGACAGAGAGAAACACACATACAGAGGGAGCGACAGAGAGAAACATACACACAGAGGGAGAGACAGAGAGAAACACACACAGAGGGAGAGACAGAGAGAAACACACACACAGAGGGAGAGACAGAGAGACACACACACAGAGGGAGAGACAGAGAGAAACACACACACAGAGGAGAGACAGAGAGAAACACACACAGAGGGAGAGACAGAGAGAAACACACACACAGAGGGAGAGACAGAGAGAAACACACACACAGAGGGAGAGACAGAGAGAAACACACACAGAGAGGGAGAGACAGAGAGAGTAGTCACGCGGGAATGCAGGAAATTAAGCAGTCAATCTGTACATACAGAGATTCCTTAAACAGCAATGTAGCCACACTAACATAATCACCTTTATGCTTTTGGTTGAGAGATAAATATTGGTCAGGATACCAGTGAGAATTCCTTTACTGGTCACTATACTGTGTGAAAGGGGTTTTTTGTCCATGAGGAGCATCAGCTTAGATAATGAAGAGGGATCACTGGACCCGAAATGTTAACTCCATCCCTCTCTCCACAGATGCTACCAGAACGGTGAGTTATGTTGTACTCTCTGTTTTTGTTTCAGCTTAGATGATTGTGCTTGAGTCTCCAAAGTGGAACGTGAACCTTCTGACTGAGGGGGAACAACTGTCTCTGAATCAGCCAGCATTTATTACCTATTGAGACTGTGCTGGGGAGCTGCCTTCTTGAACTGCTGCTATAAGTAGACCCACAATGCCCTTAGCGGGGGAATTCCAGGAGTTTGACACAGTAATAATGAATGAACGGTGATAAATTTCCAAGTCTGAATGGAGAGTGGCTTTCAGGGGAATTTGCAGATGGTGGTGTTGCCATGTATCTGCTGGCCTTGACCTTCCAGGTGGAAGTGATTGCGTGTTTTGAAGGTACTGTCTAAAGAAGACACAGTGACTTTCTGTGCAACACTACCCACGATTATGCCTGAGTATCAGTGGTAGAAGGAGTGAATATCAAAGGTGGTAGATGTGATGGGAATCAAGTGGGCTGCTGGATAGTGTTGAGCTTCTTGAGTATTGTTGGAGCTGCCCCCATCCAGGCAAGTGGGGAGTATTCCATCCCACTCCTGACTTGTGCCTTGTAGGTGGTGGACAGACTTTGGGGAATTGGAGATGAATTAGTCACGGCAGTATTCTAGCTTCTGGCCTTCTCTTATAGACACTGTGTTTATGTGATTAGTCCAATTTAGTTTTTGGTTATTGGTAACCTCCAGGATGTTGGGAATGGGGGATTCAGTGATGAAAACACTATTGAATGTCAGGGGGAGCTGGTTAGACTGTCTCTTGTTAGAAATGGTCATTGCTTGGCACTTGTGTGTGACATGAATGTTATTTATCACTTGACAGCCCAACCTGGATATTGTCCAGAACTTGCTACATTTGGTCATGGACTGCTTTAGTATCTGAAGAGTTGTGAATGGTACCGAACTTTGTGCATTGACTGTATCAGTGTTACCAAGTGAACAGCTAGATAAAGAAAGGAAAAGAGATACAGAGTGAAAGATGAAAAATGTGCACAGACCGAAACACAGAGTAAATCAGAGAGGTGAGCAGAAAAGAATGAGAGGACCAAGGTATCTGCACTTTTGTCTTCTTGATCTATCTGTGACCCTGCAGCTAGCGGTTTAAGTTAGTTCAGTTTAAGCAAAGTATGAACCAAGGTCCATATAACCTCAGCTTTTACAACATCAATAAGATTTCAATAACCTCTCTCACAAACCCAGCCCAGCGCCAACCTCACATTCACTAACACTCAGCCCAAATTCTTGGCAATGGAAGAATAGAGATGTTCACTTAGTGTTTGTTTTTGGAATGTTCTGAATAGATAATCCTCATGATATTGGGGCAATAATGTACACCCCACTGTTTCAGAGCTTCTCATCCCTGTTCCTGTTGGCTTCTTTCCCAGGTTAAAAAGCTCCAAGTCCCAGTTTGGAAAAGTTTCAAGTGGTCAAATTTCTGATAATGATAGTTCTTGGGAAGAGAACACATTCTCAGCATTGTAGAGATTAAAGAGAAGTTCAGAGGGGAGCCTGATTCTGGCTGTACACTGTGTATTCAGCTGTTCCACATTCTCATGACAGGAGCTCGAGCTGCTTCAGTCAAAAACATTCTCTTAATCAGATGTCCTTCAACTTTGGGTTTCTCAGCCTTTCTCCCATTCATTGCTGGGTACAGTACTGGGGGATATCCCTGGAGGTCCAGTAACAGGGGTACAGTGCTAGGGGATCTCCTAAGATCCAGTAAAGGAGATCACCCTGGAGTACAGTAATAGGAAGGTACCTCTTGGAAACAGTATTAGGGGATGCACCTGCTGTATATTGCTAGGAGGGTAGTCGCTTCAGAATACAGAGCTAGGGAAAGATCCTTTTCTATCTTGCCCAAGTATTTAGGATCGAGATAAGGAGGAATGTCCTCACTCAGGGGATGGGGTATGTTTGGAACTCTCTGCCCCAGAGGACTATGAAACTAGCAGAGAGATTGATACATTTCCATTCCTGATGAGTAATAGAGTCATACATCAAACAAAGAGGGGATGGTGCAGGAGACAGAGGACAAGCTATGACTAGAATGGTGGTGCAGGCTCGAGGGGCTGAATGGCCTCTTCCTACATCCATTCCGACTAGTTATGTTTTTGGAAGTGCCAGATCACACTGAACAGACCTTAGCATTGACTCCACAGTCTCATTTGACTTGTTTTAAGGTTAATGTGAGACCAAGTATCAGGTGCTTTTGTTGACAAATGGCTTGTGTGAGCCAGATTCTGAATCCACTGTTAAGGTACTTTCTGATGTCATTTTTTGATTCATTTGCAAGTGAGGAAGATTGAGTTCAGCCTCACAGTTGGATTGTGTGTTGAGTTGGTGGATTGCTGACAGTACAAAGAGAGGCAGCAAGCTGACAGCTGAGTTTAGGGCAGAGCCCATTAGCCGGAACATTCCCGATCACCTTCTGCCTTGAGCATGTCTGTGAAGCCTGCCCAAGTGGAATATCCCTCGAACAATCACAAGCAACTGGTAGAGAAGCATGGGCATGAGGGAGAGGCATTGGGAGAGAACAGTGTCCAGGCAGATCCTACTCCAGCTAAGGTGGTGAGTCACACCTATCATTGTTATTATTACAGTTCCTTCTTGCAGAAAGTGGCCAGTATGTGCCAGTGGTTAAGGGAAAGCTCAGAATTCCTCCCTAGAGGTCCACATTCCCAAGCCTCTCCCCCACCCCCTCCACTGACTGGCTAAACAGGATGGAGGGCCCTCATTGTTCTTGAAGTGACTCAGTTTGTTCTTGTTTTTCATTTATCCACTTTATTGCTCATCTCTTGACAAGTTGGTGGAAGCTGCCTTCTTGAACCGCTGCAGTCCACTCACTGTAGGTTGACCCACAATGCCCTTGGAGAGGGAATTCCAGGATTCTGACCCAGCAACACTGAAGGAACGGTGATATATTTCTAAGTCCAGATGGTGAGTGACTTGGAGGGGAACTTGCAGGGGATAGAGGAGTGTTCTCACCTATCTGCTGTCATTGTCCTTCTAATTTAGAAGATGCTGTCTAAGGAGCCTTGGTGAATTTCTGCAGTGCATCTTGTAGATAGTACAGACTGCTACTACTGAGCGCCGGTGATGGAGGGAGTGCATGTTTGTGGGCATGGTGCTAATTAAGCGGGGGCTGCTTTGTCCTGGATGGTGTCAAGCTTCTTTAGTGTTGTTGGAGTTGCCCCCATCCAAGCAAGTGGGGAGTATTCCATCACACTCCTGACTTTTGTCTTGGAGATGGTGGACAGATGTTTGGAAGACATAGGGTGAGTTACTTACTACTACATTTCCAGCCTCTGACCTGCTCTTGAAGTCACTGTATTTATATGGCTAGTCCAGTTTAATTTCTGGTCAATGGTAACTCCCAGGATGTTGCTAGTGGGGGGATTCAGCAATGGTAATGCCTATGAAGATCAGTAGTTATATTCTCTCATATTGGAGATGGTTCTTGCCTGGCACTTGTGTGTTGTACATGTTACATGTCACTTTTCAGCTCAAGCTGAAACATGTGTTATGTGTTTGAACCCAAGTATCAATCAATCAATCAATCAATCAGGGTCACTGTTAACACTCACACTCAGCTCCCTCTAGCTTCATGGGTTCTGCAGCATTAAAGCAGATCGCATGTAGAAGTTCAAAAGGCTATCAACCATAACACCATAAGATATAGGTACAGAAATAGACTACTCAGCCCATCGAGTCTGCTCCACAATTTACTCTGATATGTTTCTCAATTCCATTCTCCTGCCTTCTTCCTGTAACCACTGATCCCCTCACTAATCAAGAACCTATTTACCTCTGTCTTAAATACACTCAGTGATTTGGTCTCCATCACCCTCTGCATCGATGAGTCCCACAGATTCCCCACCCTCTGGCTGAAGAAATTCCTCCTCATCTCAGTTCGAAAGAGTCATCCTTTCACCCTGACACTATGCCCTCAGGTCCTAGTCTCTCCTACTAGTGGAAAGTTTTCCACCACCACATTATCCAGGCCTCTCCGTAATCTCTAAGTTTCAATTAGATTTGCCTCTCATCCTTCTAAACTCCAAGTACAGACTGAGGTTCTCAACCGCTCCTCATAGGACCAGCCCTTCAACCTGGATCATTCTTATAAACCTCCTCTGGACTTCCTCCCAGACCAGTACATTCTTCCTTGGATACCGGCCCAGTTCATAAAACTCTAATCCCTGTTGACACTGCGTGTGGGGATTTGAGTTTTGCAGCACATTTTACCCTGAAGCAGGGGTTCTGTTACCCTTGCTCTTCCTGTCCTTTTTCCACAATTCTTATTTGTTACCCCATCAAGCATATACCCTGCTCAAAATTATTATTGCCCTTTCTGGCAGCACAGTTCCAAATCACATTATTTTCTCTGAAGTCCGTGTCCCCTCCATGCTGCTGGTGGGAACCTTTCATCAGTTTTATCTCTACAAACCCACTCAAACAGCCTGCATTCTCCTCCCAAAGTATTTTCACATTCCTTTCCTGTTTTCAGTTTTAAAGCAATAATAATTCTCCACTGGGCTGCAGTGACTCACTTCCCTTTCCACTGCTGTTCAGTGTACTTTTGCTCATATTAACCAATTTTTCTCTGAAATTTGCTCCTCATCTTCCCTCCTCACTCCCTCTCCACGTGGTCTCTGTTCAGCTTCACTGGCCTGTTCCCTGGGTTAAAGCACAATGACAGGTTGCTGCCACTCAGCACAGAGCCAGCAAGGGGGCACGTAGCCCAGCTCAGCTGAACAGAGTGACTGTAACACGGTCTGAGCTGAGCAGATTTCTCCAGAAGTGACTGCAATCCAGATGGCCAAGGCTATTGTTCCTGCCATTGGCATTAATGAGGGCACTGTTCCATGCCAGGGAGTGGTGACCTGTTAACTGTGTGCTGTGAACTGAAAGAAGGGAGCGAGACACAGAATGGGAGGGAGAGGAAGAA
Organism: Chiloscyllium plagiosum; assembly: GCF_004010195.1. Lineage (NCBI taxonomy): Eukaryota > Metazoa > Chordata > Chondrichthyes > Orectolobiformes > Hemiscylliidae > Chiloscyllium > Chiloscyllium plagiosum. The sequence goes on along the minus strand of NC_057733.1, from coordinate 55,007,975 downwards.
ACAACAACGGGAGATTGGGAAGACAGAGAATGAGTGGTAGAGAGACAATCAAGAGACAAACGCAGCACCTGGAAGAAAATCTAAAAATCAGACAAGAGAAAAGAGAATGGTGGTAGAGAGAGTGACAAGACAAAGAGAAAGAGAGAGATTGAGAATGCTTTGATCATTAATCAGTTAAAATGGAACCTGGGATCCAACTCAATGATAATTTTACTCTGTAACTAACCCTGTACTGTACCTTTCCTGGAAGCATTCAGTTCTAATGCATGAAATCATGGAGAAGGGGCCATTCTGCCTGCTGTGTCCATGCTAACTCTCTGCAAGAGAAACTCACCATTTTCCCTATAGTTCTGAAAACTTTTTCACTTCCATTAATTATCCGATTCTCTTTGCGATATCAATTACATTTGCCTCCACCAAACAGACAGGACTTCAGTCCCACATATTGATGCACAGAAAATGCACTAAATAACAAAAGAGATTGCAGAGTTTGTGACGTTATATCCTTCAGGCTGGGTCCAAAGAAAAGGTTGAGGGATCACCTTATAAAGCTCCTCAAAATTCTGGGGCTGAATACTGAGCGTATTTCTGTAGCCATGATGATTCCTTTTAAAATCCACTGAAAGTACAGGAATGGGAAATGAGTAAAGGTGGATAAATACTTTTATGATACTATGGCTTTAAGAGGTGTATTTTGTCCTGCTTTTTATTAATGAAGAAAGTTTGAGATATAGGTACACAGCTTTCTATTCAAAGTCAATAAAGTAAACAGCCTGTGAGGCCTTGGGGGTCTTTTTTTAAGTTGGGACAATAGAAGCAGCCTGACGGGGTGGAGTCAAGCTTCCACAGAACCAGGATTTTTAGTTTTAGCTTTTTGCAGTTGTTGGGGTCTTGAAGCAAGATATGAAAGCTCTTATCCCTCTTCCTATAACAGCTAAAACCTGGAGATCTCTTCCTGCTGCTTGAATCGCACATGAGACAATCTATTTTACTGAATTTGTCTTTACCAAGGGTGTGTTTATGGGATGTCACTACATTGGAACAGTCAATTAGTAGTACTTGATATACATATTGTTTTGTGAAGCTTTTCAATTGAGTTAAGCCAATTATTTTAATTTTATTTTGTTTGTACTTTAACAGTAATGTAAAAATAAAGTTTGTTTTCCTTAAAGTTGAATAGTTTGACCAATTGAATTGTATCTGGAATGCAAAGTCTTACATTTACTTTTAAAATAAGAAATGTTAGGGTCTAGGCTATCTTCTTAATATATTTTGAGGGGGTTTGTTGGGTCCATAACAGATTGATTCTTCCTTTTCAGTTTGACAGGTCTTGAAGGTGAATGTGGATGTGTAAAGCAGTTGCTCCTGAGAAATGGAGAAGACGGTTTAGACTTAGTTGAAATTGAGGTTATCTCAATGTAAGACATTTAGTCAGAGTTCCAGACTTGAAGTGTTTGGGTTAAACCCTGAAGAGTTTATTTCATACAGCCACAGTCATAAGAGTCATACAGCACAGAAAAAGACCCTTCAGTCTAGTTAGTCCAGGATGACCATGTTCCCAAACTAAACCAGTCCCACCCGCCCGTGTTTGGCCCATATCCCTCTAAACATTTCCTATTTATGTACCTGTCCAAATACATGGGAACACCACTCCATGCAAGTTCCCCTCCAAGCCACTCACCATCCTGACTTGGAAATATATCGCCGTTCCTTCACTGTCACTGAGTCAAAATCTTGGAATTGTGGGTCCACAAAGGTGGACTGCAGCGGTTCAAGAAGGCAGCTCACCCCCACCTTCCCAGGGGGGCAACTAGGGATGGGGTAATAAATGCTGGCCCAGTAAACAATCTTCAGGTCCCACAAACAAATAAAAAAGCACATATCAGAAAAGGAGAGCTGCAAGTATGGATAACAACTGAAAGAGAAATAGGAAGAAAGACAAAATGAGAAAGAAACATCAATGTTCAGGAGAAAAGAGCAGAGCAGACGAAAGAGAGACACAAGAGCGATGTAAGATAGCTACAACAAAAAGAAACAAAACAGATGGAGAAAGAAATGGAAGGAAAGCTGGCAATTTATTGCAGTTAGCTCTCATGCATTTTCTGTACATTTCTCTTGCTCTTTAATTAAGGTCAACATATTAAAGAGGTAAACGTGTGGCAAAGATTGGTGTGGCAGAAACAGGTTTGAATTCATGGGACATTGGTACCAGTACTGGGGAAGGAGGGACCTGTTCTGATGGCACAGATTCCACCTGAATCATACTGGGACCAGGGTTGTAGCAAATAACAGAACTAAGGCTATGGATAGGGGTTTAAACAACATAGTGAGGGGATAGGTTCAGTTGCATGGAAAATTATGGAAAAAGTTAAGGAACTGGGGAGGCTCAGCAAAGATTGAAGTTTCCAGGACAAGTAATCAGACAGAGTGTATGAAAGAGTCAGGAATCTAACTTCAGAAACAGCAGATTAAGACAACTATGAGACTGGGACAGTCAACACAGAACTGCAGATACTGTACTTAAATCTCTGCAGTATACAAAATGAGGTAAATGAGTTTGTAGCATAGATTGAAATTGGCAGGTTCCATGTTGTGGGTATCACAGAGACATAGGTACAAGAGGATCGGGGCTGGGAACTAAATATCTGAAGGGTCACTTGACTCGAAACATTAACTCTGATTTCTCTCCACAGGTGCTGCCAGACTTGAACTTTTCCAGCAACTTTTGTTTTTGTTTCAGATTTCCCACATCCTCAGTTCTTTCATTTTTTTTTAAATCCGAGAATACAGGTCCTGTCAAAAGGACAGGTAGATGGGCAGAGAGAGCAGGGTTTCCTTGTTGGTAAGAAATGAAATCAAATCAATAGTCAGAAGTGAGATCAAATGGCAGGTGTAGAATCTGTGTGGGGAACCACAAGAGGAAAAGCCCAGATGGGAATTATGTGCAGGCCTCCTAGCAGTAGTCAGAATGTGGGGAAGAAAATAAATCAGGCAATAGAAAAGCCATGTAAGAAAGGCACTATTACAATAATCATGGGGGGCTTCAATATGCGGGTGGACTGGGGAAATCAGGTTGGTAGTGGATCCCTATAAAAGGAATTTATGGAATGTTTATGAGATTTGTTTTGTGAGCAGCTTTTGGTGGAGCCCACTAGGGTGCAGGCAATTCTACATTTGTGATGTGCAATGAGGCAGACTTGGTTGGGAGCTAAGGTGAAGGAATCCCTCGGGGTCAGTGATCACCCTGCAGTTTGAGGGGGAGTAACTGGAATCAGATGTCATCTGAGTAAAAGGTCACTACAAATACAGGAAGGAGGAGCTGGCCAAAGTTGAATTGAAGGGAGTCTGGCAGGGAAGACAGTGGACTCGCAATTGCAGAGGTTTCTGGCAGTAATTCATCCCAAGGAAGAAGAAACATATGAAGGGGAGGTGAGGCAACTATGGCTGACAAGGGATGTCAGGGAGAGCATAAAAGCAAAAGAAAAAGCATATACTGTGGTGAAGATTAGTGAGGAGTCAGAGGATTGGGAAAACCAGCCGAGGACAACTAAAAGATCAATAGATGAATAGAAGATAAAATATGAGGATAAATTAGCTAATAATATAAAAGAGGATTGCAAGAGTCTTTTTTAGATATATAACAAGTAAGAGAGAGGCAAGAGTGGTGATTGGGTTATTGCAAAATGAGGCTGGAGAAGTTGTGGGGGACAAATGAATGACAGAGGAACTGAAAAGATACTTTGCATTAGTCTTCACATTGGAAGACACCAGCAGCAGACCAGAACTCCAAGAGAGTCAGGGTAGAGGTGTAATGGCCACCACGAAGGAGAAAGTGCTGTGGAAGCTGAAAGTTCTGAAGGTGGATAAACCACCAGGGCCAGACGGACTACAGATAGTGATTCTGCAGATGCTGGAGATCAGAGTCGAGAGTGTGGTGCTGGAAAAGCACAGCAGGTCAGGCAGCATCCGAGGAGCAGGAGAATCAATATTTCGGGTAGAAGCCTTCTGCTGTGCTTTTCCAGCACCACACTCTCGACCCAGATGGACTACAGCCCAGAGTTCTGAAGGAGATAGCTGAGGAAATTGTAGAGGCATTGATGGTGATCTTTCAGGAATCACTGGAGTCATGGAAGGTACTAGAGGACTGGAAAATGGCCAATAATACATTAAAGAAGGAAGGAAGGCAGAAGACAGGAAATCTATAGGCTGGCTAGACTGATCGTAGTCATTGATAAGATTTTAGAGTCCATTTTTCAGGAGAAGATTGCAGAGTACTTGGAAGTGCATGGTACAATAGGGCTGAATCAACACAGTTTTATGCCTGATACATCTGTTAGAATTTTTTGAAGTGGTAACGAGAAAATTAGACAAAGGAGTGTCAGTGGATGTGATCTATTTGGATTGCCAGAAGGCCTTTGACAAACAAGGTGCTGCACAAGAAGCTGCTGAATAAGAGCTCATGGTGTTAGAGGCAAGGTATTGGTATGGATAGAGGATTGGCTGACTCTCCGAGGGCAGAGAGTGGGGATAAAGGGGTCATTTTCAGGATGGCAGCCAGTGACTAGTAGAGTTACACAGGGGTCAGTGTTGGAACCATAACTATTCATATTATACATTAACAATCTGGACAAAGGAACTGAGGGCATTGTTGGTAAGTTTGCAAATGAAACAAAGATAGGTGGAGGGACAGCAGGTAGGTGTTGAGGAAACAGGGAGGGTGTAGAAGGACTTACACAGGCTAGAAGAGTGAGCAAAGAACTGGTGGAAGGAATACAATGTGGGAAAGTGAGAGTGTATTCACTTTGGTAGGAAAAATAGAGGTGTAGAATATTTTCTAAGAGGAAAGGATTTGGAAATCTGAAGCACAAAGGTACTTGGGAGTCCAAGTTCAAGATTCTCTGAAGGTTAACATGCAGGTTCAGTGGGCAGTTAGGAAGGCAAATACAATGTTAGCACTAATTTTGAGTGGGCTAGAATACAAGAGCAGGGATATACTGCTGAGGCTGTATAAGGCTGTGATCAGACCACATTGGGAATATGTGAGCAGTTTTGTGCCTCAGGAATGAAGGGCTTTCATATGATGACTCAGGGTTTGTACTCGATGGAGTCGAGAAGGATGAGGGGGGATGTGATCGAAACTTACAGGATCCTGAGAGACCTGGATAGAGTGGACGAGGAGAATGTGTTTCCACTAGTGGGAGAGACTCGGACCCAAGGGCACAGCCGCATAGTGAAGGGATGACTCGTTAAGAGCTGAGATGAGGAGGAATTTCTTCAGCCTGATCTGTGGAAGTCATTGCTGCACTAGGCTGTGGAGACCAAGTCATTGAATGCATTTACTACAGAGACAGGTAGGTTCTTGATTAGTAAAAGGATCAAAGGTTACAGGGATTATGCAGGACAACGGGGTTGAGAAAGATATCAGCCATGGTGGAGCAGACTTGATGAGCCAAATGGCCTAATTTGGCTCCTGTATCTAATGGTCTTGCGGTCTAACGGGAACATTTTTTTTTCATTGGTTCTGGCATCAGTAACCGGGCCTGGTCAGCGGTCTTACCTTCCAGACTGCTCTCATTACATGGTTCCAGCCGGTCACCATTTACCATCCTCCTACAGACCAGCTCCATGGGATCATTCTCAGCCTCTGCCAGCTCCAGTATCTGTGGCGTGTTGGGTGGAGTCAGTAGGCAGGAAGGATCCAGTGCCAACTTCTTCTGGCCAATATCCTGTTGCCCAGGGAGACTGTTCTGGAGTTCGAGGCTCTTCAGTTTGTGTGCCAGCTCTGCCTGGCAGGATCGAAGGCTACCTGGGCCATGGCCATGAAATAGAGAATGGTCCATTCGGAGGGATTTGCCTCCACACATTGGGCTGGAATGATGGCTGCTGTCCTGATTGGCACAATGCCCAGAAACATCTGCAGAGCTGGGCATCTTCATCTCTGCCCCTGCTCCCATTCCCACTCCAACATTGGGAACTGCTCCTTCTCCAGCTCCTGCTCCTGCTCCCATTCCAGCTTCTGCATTCTGAAACAGAGGGAAGACATTACAAATTCATTAGTTAAACCTCACTTCGTGGAATCAGTTCTCATAATGTCACACCTTCAGGATTACTGGTCTGACTGCTCAGTTGGACGGTTTGTACAGCACACGCTCCACCTATGTATACATAACCCTCAAAAAAGGGACCCTGCAAGAAATGTCAGGATCAGCTGGGTGGTGGGAGATCTGCTGTAACCAAGAACTCATCTCATTCAGAAGAACATAAGAATTAGGAACAAGAGTAGCCCATTCAGTTCCTCGTGCCTGTTTAACCATTCAATACCATCCTGGCTGATCTCAGCTCAGCCCCAACTCCACTTTCCTGTCCACTCTCCACAATCCTTCCTCCCATTAAAAATCTGTCTCTCTCCTCAAATTTATTCACTGTCTCAGCATTCACTGCACTCTGGCGATTGAACTCTGTAGATTCACGACACTTTGAGAGAAGTAATTTCTCCTCATTAATTAATTAATTGATTTCACCCTGCAGATCGGAGAAGACAGTGTGGATTTTCTCCCCGCTCAGACCAGCGCTTTAACTGAAGTCAGTTTTTGTGACGAGCACCAGCCACATGTGGAATCTCTCATACCCCAAGCAGCCTGTGGGTCAGCTCCTTGCTACTAACTAATTGACTGATTGCTACAAGGTGTTGCTGAGGAATTTGATTGATGAGGAAGAAAGGAGTGCCTCAACATCAGCCACCACGCTCTCTGGGGCTGAGTGACTGATACAATCAGAAAGGGAAATCAAATAAACTCACAGAATGTATGGCATCAGCTTCAACATTATGCCTCTGACTATCCCAATCCAAAGTGATGACATTTTCAAATGTTTTGATGAGATTTTTGAAAGATTTGGAATGTAAATCTCTGTTAAATGCAAAGTTTGGCTGCCTTTTAATCAGTGCCCGATCTCTGATCTCTCATCCTGTCTGTCTCTGTCTCTCCCCTCTCTCTGTCCTTCATAAGACATAAGAGCAGAGTAGGCCATTCAGCCCATCGAGCCTGCTCTGCCAGTCAATGAGATCATGGTTGATCGGAAAACCCTCAACTCCATTTTCCTGTCTTTTCTCCGTAACTCTTGATTCTCACACTGGTTAAAAATCTCTCTTTCTCAGTTTTAAATAATCTAAATGACCCAGCCTCAGCGGTCCCCAGCAGTAAACAAATTCACTACCCTCAGAGAAGAAACTCCTTCTAACCTCTGAACGATGTCCTCTGGTCCTAGTCTCTCCCACAAGGGGAAACAACCTTTCTGTTACTACCCTCCAAGTCCTCTCAGAACTTTGTCTGTTTTAATAAGGTCACCGCTCATTTTTTGATATCTCAAGCCAACTTACTCACCCTCTCCCCATTAAACAGTCCCTCCATCCCCAGGAGCAGCCGAGTGAACCTTCTCTCAGCTGCCTCTGACGCCGGCCTATTGTTCCTTCGATAAAGGGTACAAAACTATTCACAGTATTCCAGCTGCGGTCTGACTGATGCCTTGTGTAATTTTAGAAAGACCTCCCTACTTTTACACTCCATTCTCTCTGAAATAAAAGCTATCATTCTGTTTGCTTTCTCTATTACACACTGAATTTGGATGCTAGCCTTTTATCAATCAGGCTTGGGCATTCCAAAATCCCCCTGTTCTGTAGCTTTCTGCCATTTTTCTCCATTTGACAAATATTCAGCTCCTCTACTCTTCCTGCCAAAGTGCAAAACCTCACATTGTTTCACATTATATTCTATCTGCCAAGTTCCCACTTACTCACTTATCCTGTCTACATCCTTGCTTTTGTGTCATCTGCAAACCTGGCAATTGCACTTTCTTTGATTAGATTAGATACCCTACAGTGTGGAAACAGGCCCTTCGGCCCAACAAATCCACACTGACCCTCCGAAGAGTAACCCACACAGACAGTCGCCCAAGGTGGGAATCAAACCGGGGTCCCTGGCGCTGTGAGGCAGCACTGCTAACCATTGAGCCACCTTGCCGCCCACTTTTCTTCATCCAAGTCATTAATGTATATTGTAAATAATTGTGATCCCAGCACTGATACCTGTGGCACTCCATTAGTTACAGGTTGCCATCCTGAAAATATCCCCCTTAACCTAATTCTCTGTTGTCTATAAGTTAGCCAATCCTCTATGCATGTTTATATACTGCCTCCTACACCACAGGCTCTAGTCTTATTAAGTAGCCTAATGAGTGGCACCTTATCAAATGCCTCTGAAAATCCAAATGTATTCCATCTGCTGCTTCCCTTTAGATTAGATTCCCTACAGCCCTTTGGCCCAAGAAGTCCACACTGAACCTCCAAAGAGGAGTAACCCACCCAGACCCATTCCCCTACCCTACATTTACCCCTGACTAATGCACCTCACACAATGGGCAATTTAGCATGGCCAATTCACCTGACCTGCACATCTTTGGACTGTGGGGGGAAACCAGAGCACCCGGAGGAAACCCACACAGACACGGGGAGAATGTGCAAACTCCACACAGACAGTTTCCCGAGGCTGGAATCGAACCTGGATCCTTGGTGCTTTGAGGCAGCAGTGCTAACCACCGAGCCACCATGCCAGGCCTCTTTAGCTCATTCTCTTTTTCTTCCTTGTTTCTCCGTGTCTGTCTCGCTCTCTTTTTTTTTTGTCTTTCCTGCTAGTGGATCTTCCCTTATTAATAATGGCAACACATCACTAACTGCCAAGTACTTTGGGACATGCTGTGGTTTGGACAATGCTACAAGATTTCTTTGTCCTTCACTGAAATCACAGACAGCTCAGGATATTGTTGACTGAAGATTCACCAGACTGAATCCTGTATGAAGAGAGGCGAGGATGACTGTGCCTGTACTCACTGGAGTTTCAAAGAATGAGAGAGTATCTGACTGAAATGTCGAAAATTCTGACAGGACTGGACAGACTGGGCGCAAGGATGCTGCTTCTCTCTCTGGGGCAGGCTAGAATACTGGCGGATAGTTTAATTACAGAGTAGGCCATTTCAAATTGAGGAGAAATCTCTTCATTCAGAAAGTGTGGAATTCCACAGAAGGCTTTAGAGATTAAGTCACTGAGTACATTCAAGAAAAAAAAGATACATTTCTAGACATGAAAGCTGTCAAGGTGGATCGGGAAAGAGATGTATGGTTTTGTACTGGAGGATTATCAATGATCATGTTGAATGGTGCAGCAAGCTTGATGGGCCAAATGGCCTATGCCTGCTCCTATTTTGTGTAACTTTAACCCTCTGAGCTGACTCAGAACACTTGCTGATCATTCCTCCCTCATCTGTTTTCTCCAGAGCTTTGAAGGACAGTAGGCAGGAAGTAGGAGTTACGTTATGGAAATCTACAGGACAAAGGCAGCACCGTTGGCTCAGTAGTTAGCATTGTTGCCTCACAGTGCCAAAGACCAGGGTTTGATTCCAATCTCAGGTGACTGTTTACATCATGAAGTAAAAGATACGGCAGAGGTATTAAATAAATATCTTGCTTCTGTTTTCACCAAATTAAAAATGGTGACAAGAGCAGGATTAAAAATATGGATATTGAGCAACTGAGCATTATAGTGACAGATAAAGAAGAGGCTGGCAGCACTCCAGGTAGAGAAGTCACCAGGCATGGATGGATCAATCCTAGATTGCTGAGAGAGGTATTGGAGCAAACTGTGGAGCCACTGACAGAAATTTTCCAGGTCTCTCTGAACACAGGATTAGTCCCTGGGCACTGGAGGACTGCAAGGGTGACACTGTTGTTTAAGAAAAGGGCAAAGGATAATCCAGGAAACTAGAGTAGAGCTGTGGATATCATATACTTGGATTTTCAGAAAGCATTTGATACGGTGCTACACAGCAGTTTGGTTAGAAAATTAGTGTTGAGAGTGTGGTGCTGGAAAAGCACAGGAGGTCAGGCAGCATCCGAGGTGAAAGAGAATCGATGTTTCGGGCATAAGCCCTTCATCAGAAAACTAGAAATGTTTAGGATTGATGGGTCCTTGGCAACATGTTGGAAAATAGATGGGAACAGAGAGTGGATATGGATGGGCACTTCTCAGATTGAAATTATTGAGTTGAAAATGGATTCGAGCTGAAAATATGTTGCTGGAAAAGCGCAGCAGGTCAGGCAGCATCCAAGATTTTTTTCACAGCTCAACAAGGTCACAAACAACATCAGCTCTCTGCATGACATCTTTCTCAACTTGACAAAGATTATGTCAACTCTAGGAAATTCTAAAGTATGGATGGCCTTCAAAATTCATCACCATGCTGTATCTGTTCTATAATGATATGTGAGTGGTGATCTTTAGCAATGGATCCATTCCAGAGCCCTTTGAGGTTAAAATAGGCATCATCACATCAACTTTTCTTCTGAGCTTCCTAGCTATCAGGCTCTGTCTGAGTAAACACGTTCCCTGCTAGAATTGAGCTTATTTATTGAGTGGACAGTAAACTAATTAATGTTGGACGACTTCAATCAAAAACTAAGGATAGCCTGGTTTCAGTCATTGAGTTTTAACAGACAATGCTGCAGTAAGTGCTTTGTTAGAAATGGATCTTCAGAGAATTGCTGATGTATTTATTCAGGCAGATGAGAAGGTGGGACTCACACTCAATGGTTGGAAGATCATAGTTCCCCACCAGCAAACTCAAAATACACCCGGGCTAGGCCCATCGATTTGGATTCACATTGAGGGCCAGGAAAATGCAGAACATCCTCAGTATCTCGGAAGTTCTTTTTCACAGGAGGTTGGCTTTGACAGAAATTCTGCAGCACATGCAACTCCTTGGAACCCGAGGAAGCGTGTGTTTGAAGGTTGTGACATCAAATCGATGACATCAGGGTCTCTACTGGCAGTATGAGGCTGAAACATGGAGAAGGTTGCCGGGACAAGACGTACCTCAAGACACGACAGCCATACCATCAACACCACCACTGGGGGAGACTGTGTGTGGGCAGATAGACATACCAGTGTGCTCACACAAGCTACAAGCTGACAATGACCCACAATCGGCTTTGCTGGATTTAGTCAGGACACATTCATTGGGGGCGGACAGAAGAAGCACTTCAAGGATGTGCTGAAAACCAACCTGAAAAAGTTCAACATTAACATCAGCTCCTGGGAGACTATCACCCTGGACTAAACTAAACAGAGGCAGAATCTATGGGAAGGACTGCAGCATTTTGAGACCCAATATTTGCAAAATGAAGAGGAAAAGCAAGAGCAATGAAAAGAACAAGTCATGAGCTGCACTAATGATAAACAACCAGATATCCCACATGAGCCAGAAAATCTGTAAATCACAAGTCAATATCATCAGCTACTTTTGAGTAGTAGAAACGAACATGCTCGCCTGTGACGGAGAGCCAACTATAAGAGAAGACTGAAGCTGAATACAGCTCGTGTTACAGTTTGGTGTGTTTTGATTTGTTACAGTCAGTTAAACAGGCCTCAAAAACCCCTCAATTAGAAAGATCTGCTGAGCCATTGCCCATCACCATCTCCTGCTCAATTCAGTTCAACACACCTTACTCAGTAACTAGCAACTGTCTACACTTCTACCAATCTGCTAATGCTAACCCACACTATCAAAAACACTCAGTACCACAGTAGGACCCTTACCCTAAATAAGGCTGGGTGTGTCATCCCTACCCCAGTGACTCACTGCAGTTAACTCCTTCCTGAATAATAGCGACTTACCCTGACCTTGCTAAGTAAACACGAATCTACCCAGTGAGAGCAAATAGTGGGAACTTTATTTATGCACCGTACCTTTGGGAACTCTGGGGGAAACGATGTAGTGGGGGTATGAGGAGAAACTGCTGAGTATGTTAACCTTGCTGTGTTTCATTCTTCAAGGGTTAATGACTGTCTTGTTGCACTGAGCTTTATTTATGGCAGCTAAAGGGTTAATCACCACCTGTTAGGGTGTTACACCACAGGAAGTGCTATGCCAATACCTTGCTGGATGTTTATACAACACCCAGTTGCCAAAATCCTGAGGAAGAAAATGCAAAAATGCCATATCTGAAGTAAGATCTCAGGCTGAAGGCAGCTGCTGTGGATGACTCAACAAAGATCCACGGAGGCTGAGAGAGGAAACACTGACTTCACTGCCACAAACACTTTCAACCAGTGACAGAGAAAATGATGCAATGTTAATGGAATTTCAGAGAAGACAAAGCAGTGAACGGAAATCTCAGTGCACAAAGCCATTGTCATTTCATTGTTATCATTATGAAGACAGAGAATATGCAGATATGGAATTAAATCATGAGCATAAGGAGGTGGAGAGACATGTGACACATGGAGAAAACCACACTTCTGTTAGCTGGAACGTGTGCAAGAGAGGGCAGAGGAAGCAGATTCAATAGCAACATTCATAAGGAAATTGCGCACTGGTAAATACACAAAACAAAAATTTGCAGGACTATGGGAAAAGAGAAGAGAGTGGGAATAATTGGAGAATCTTTCAAACAGCCAGGGCAGACACAATGCACCAAACAGACTCCTCGAGCTGTAAGGTTTTATCATTCTGGATTACTGGACCTAATCTCACCTCATCTACTCACATACATTTCAGTTGCAACTGATTTCAGTCACAAACTTACATCTTTATTATTAAAACAGTGAACAGCGAGTATTACACTGTCGGAGGGTCAGTGCTGAGGAAGGGTCGCACTGTCGGAGGGTCAGTGCTGAGGGTGTGCCGCACTGTTGGAGGGTCGGTGCTGAGGGAGTCCTGCATTATTGGAGGGTCAGTGCTGAGGGAGTGCCACACTGTCGGAAGGTCAGTGCTGAGGGAGTCCTGCACTATTGGAGGGTCAGTGCTGAGGGAGGGTCGCACTGTTGGAGGGTCAGTGCTGAGGGAGTGCCGCACTGTTGGAAGGTCAGTGCTGAGGGAGTCCTGCACTGTCGGAGGGTCAGCACTGAGGGAGTGCCTCACTGTTGGAAGATCAGTGCTGAGGGAGTGCTGCACTGTCGGAGGGTCAGCACTGAGGGAGTGCCGCACTGTTGGAAGGTCAGTACTGAGGGTGTGCCGCACAGTCGGAGGGTCAGCACTGAGGGAGTGCCGCAATGTTGGAAGGTCAGTACTGAGGGTGTGCCGCACTGTCGGAGGGTCAGCACTGAGGGAGAGACGCACTGTTGGAAGGTCAGTACTGAGGGAGTGCCGCACTGTTGGAAGGTCAGTGCTGAGGGAGTGCCGCACTGTTGGAAGGTCAGCACTGAGGGAGTGCCGCACTGTTGGAAGGTCAGTGCTGAGGGAGTGCCGCACTGTCGGAGGGTCAGCACTGAGGGAGTGCCGCACTGTCGGAGGGTCAGCACTGAGGGAGTGCCGCACTGTTGGAAGGTCAGTGCTGAGGGAGTGCTGCACTGTCGGAGGGTCAGCCTTCTGGGTATTTAAATCAAAGCCATTCTTGCCCTATCAGGTGGATGTAGGAGGTCACATAGACTCTTCTGAAGAAGAGCACCCTCGCCCGCCACTCTCCATTATGTTCTCCTGGATTCGATGTTTATTTGTGAACCAACATCACTGAAATAGATTCACTGATCAATATCTCATCACAGTATTTCTTTATTCTTTTGCATTGAAGTTATCACTGGCAAGGTCAGCATTTGCTGATTATTTACTTATTATTTCTGAGACTACCTTCTAATTTCAGATGCATTATTTCAATTTCAATCCCACCAGCAGCCTCGATGGGTTTTGTACCCAGTTCAGTCATCTAAGTTTCTGGAATACTAATCCAGTGATCTTCCCTCGATGCCAGTTTCCCCTGTGCCAGCTTGCTGTGTAGCTGCTGCATTACAAAGTGGCTACACAGCAAGCAAAATACATTATTGAACTAACTGGGATGTTACAAATACTGCTGTGGAAAATACAAGTTCTTTCTTTTTTTTGAATAAGCAGTGCATCTGGTAAAAAATGATTTCTTGCTGTTGTTAGTGAAATTAAGGACACGCCCAGCCTGTTTCACCACAACATCATATATTCACTCCTGGGACATGGGTATTGCTGGCTGTGGCAACATTTATTGCCCGTCCCTAGTGGCCCTTGAAAAGGTGGAGGTGAGCTGCTTTCTTGAACCGCTGCAGTCCACCAGCCATGGGTTGACCCACAATGTTACTAAGGAGGGAATTCAGGGTTCTGACCCAGCGACAGTGAAGGAACGGCAATATATTTCAAGTCAGGATAGTGAGTGGCTTCATAGGAAACATGGTGTTCCCATGTACCTGCTGCCATTGTCCTTCAACATGGAAGTGGTTGTGGGTTCGGAAGGTGTCCTTTAACAATCTCTGGTGAATTTATGCAGTACATCTTGTATGGTGTGTCGCTAACAGTTCTGAACATTGTGCAATCATCAGTGAACATCCCCACTTCTAACCTTATGATGGAGGGAAGGTCGTTGATGAAGCAGCTGAAGATGGTTGGGCCCAGGACATTATCCTGAGGGACTCCTGCAGAGATGTCCTGGAGCTGAGACAACTGACCTCCAACAACCACAAACATCTTCCTATGTGTCAGGTATGATTCTAAACATCAGACAGTTTTCCTCTGATCCCCATTGATTCCAGTTTTGCCAGGGCTTCTTGATGCCACACTCGGTTGAATGTGGCTTTGATGCCTAGGGCTGTCACACTCCCCTTCCCTCGGGAATTCAGCTCCTTTGTCCATATTGACCCTAGGCTGTAATGAGGTCAGGAGCTGAGTGGCCCTGGGGGAGCGCAAACTGGGTGTCACTGAACAGGTTATTGCTGAGCAGGTGCGGCTTGATAGCTCTGTTGATGACCCCTTCCATCACCCTACTGATGATGGAGATAGACTGATGGGGTGGGAACTGGCCAGGTTGGATTTGTCCTGCTTTTTGTGTACAGGACATACCTGGGCAATTTTCCACATTGTCGGGCAGATGCCATCGTTGTCACAATACTGGAAGAGCTTGGCTAGGGGAGCTGCATGTTCTGGAGCACACGCCTTCAATATATTGCCAGAATGAGGCCAGGACCCATTGTCTTTGCAGCATCCAGAGTCTCCAACCGTTTCTTGATGTCATGTAGAGTGAATCAAATTGGCTGGAGACCGGTATCTGTGATGCTGGGGACCACTGGAGGAGGCTGAGATGGATCATCCCCTCAGCACTTGTGGCTGAAGATTACTGTAAATGCTTCAAGCTGATCTTGTAATGGAAATGGAATGAATAATGGAAACCAGGATGTTAGCAAAAGAGGTCAGTGGATGAAATCTGTATTTATGACAAAGAATATTCACACAGACCTATCTCTAATATAGGGTGAAATAAGCACCAGACACACAAGTAAACTCCAAGGAATTCTGTCTCACTTCTGTCTTGTGCAGGATTGCAGAATCATTGCTTGTTTCCCATTTGGAACAGCGTCTGCCTGAAAACCACAAACCAGAGCAACTCTTCCCTCCCCTCAGTCTCCCTCCTGCATTCTGCAGGCTTACATAATCTATTAGCACAACTTCTGTATTTGTTACGCCTTCTGTCAGAGTGCTGATAATGGTGTCCTACTACTAGCTTTTTGTCCTCTCAATTCCTGGTCACCATGTAACAAACAAAGAAATTGATGTAAGCGTGAAGAAATGCCAGAAATTGGCTGGGTTTGGGAATCTGAGAAAACTTGATGAAATCTGAATGTGATCTTTACGCACTCAACAGTGAATTGTATTGATTAGATTCTCTGAGATCTGGTGAGAGACAGAGACCATCAGTTCATCCATATTTGTACATGGCCTAAGATCCGCAGATACAGGACCATGAAGCCACATCAGAACATCAAAACGAGGAGCAGTTCAGCCCCTTGAGCCTACTCCACCATTTAATACAGTCATGACTGATTGCATCTCAGCCTCAATCCCACTTTTCTGCCCCGCTCCATAACCCTTCAACCTGTTACTAATTTAAACTCTGTCTATCACCTTCTTAAATTTATTCAGAGTTCCTGCATCCACCGCACTCTGCATTAGTGAATTACACAGATTCACAATCCTTTGAGAGAAATTATTCATTCTTGTGTTCATTTTAAATCTGCCATTCCTGAGCTGAAAACTATGAGCTCTTGTATCTTGTCCCACAAGGGAAAGCATCTGTCCTACATTGACTTTGTTAATCCTCTTTGGTGTGACACTAGAATCTGTAGGATACATAGCCAGGAATCTGAAATGTTTGCGGTGATGGATGGTGTGTTTACTAGTTTTGCTGGGCTGGATATAAATTTGATTGGCAGGGGAGTGGCAACCTCAGACAGAGTTCAGGTTGGAAGGCAGCAAAACCGAGAACAGGAAATAGAATAGTAATATGCAAAATTAGAAGGCAAACAAGCAAAGTCAAGCATTCTATACAATCAAAATATGGAATAATGTTAAAAAGACAAATTAAGGGTACACAGCACTATAACAACATTGATGATTTGAAGGTACATTTAGAGATTTTTGTCATTTAAGAATAATCAGGAGAAAAGGAAGGTGGATAATAAGGGATGTGTTTCTGGAAAGATTCCTGTTGAGCGGGAGGTCACAAAGAGGACCTCACACTCTCGGAAAAGGGAGGACAGGGAATAACACCCCTGTTAGATTAAAGAATATGATGGCTGGGCATTTAGAAAAGAATGGTAAAATTAGACAGAGTCAACAATGATGTATGAACAGGAAACCATTTTTGACAAACTTATTGGGCCTTTTTCACAGTTTTGTTTATAGCATAGACAAAGGAGAGCCAGATGCAGAGTTCTCAGATTTTCAGGAGTCTTTTGAAAAGTTCCCAGACAGCTAACAAATAAATTTTGAGCCCATGGAATTTGGAGGTAACATACTGGTGATGTTTCCCAGACGTTTGTGAGAAGCTAGGGAGAGTGGGAGATTGATGGGCCCCTTGCTAAGATATTTGTATCAGCAACAGCCACGGGTGAGGTGCCGGAAGACTGGAGGATGGCTAATATGGTGAAAAGTGGTAAGGAAAAGCCAGGAAACACCAGACCAATGAGCCTGACGTCAGTGATGGGTAAGTTGTTGGAGGGGATACTGAGTGACATGATTTGCGTGCATTTGGAAAGTCTAGGACTGATTAAGGATAGTCATTATCACAAAAAAGGTAGCGTTGGGCAAGCTAATGGAGCTAAGGATTGACAAGTCTCTTGGCCCTGATGGAATGCATCCCAGGATGCTAAAAGAGATGGTGGGAGAAAAAGCAAATGCACTTGTGGTAATTTTCCAAAATTCATTGAATTCTGGGGCAGTTCCGGCTGATTGGGAAACAGCAAATGTGATGGCACTATTTAAAAAGGGCGGTAAACAAAAGATGGGGAATTATAGAGCAGTTAGCTTAAATTCTGTAGTGGGGAAAATGCTTGAGTCAATAATCAAGGAAGAAATAGCAAGGCATCTCGATAGACATTGTCCCGTTGGGTAGACGCGCAGCATGGGCTCATGAAGGGCAGGTCACGCTTAACAAATCTTTCAGAATTCTATGAAGATATTACAAACATAGTGGACAACAGGGAACCAGTAGATGTGGTGTACCTAGATTTCCAAAAGGTATTAGACAAGGTTCCGCACAAAAGGCTGCTGCATAAGATAAAGATGCAAGGCGTTATTAGTAAAGTATTAGCATGGATAGAGATTGGTTGACTAACAGGAAGCAAAGAGTGGAATAAATGAGTGCTTTTCTGGTTGGCAATCAGTGAGCAGTGATGTGCCTCAGGGATCAGTGTTGGGACCACAATTATTCACAATTTATGTTGATGATTTGGAGTTGGAGACCATGTGCGGTGTGTCAAGGTTTACGGATTACACGACGATGAGTGGTAGAGCAAAGCGTGCAGATGACTATGAAACTTTGCAAAGGGACATAGATAGTTTAAGTGAGTGGGCAAAGGTCTGCCAGATGGAGTACAATGTTAATAAATTTGAAATAATCTATTTTGGCAGGAATCACAGTAAAAAGGACTACTATTTGAATGGTAAAAAAAAACTGCAGCATGCTGCTGTGCAGAGGGACCTGGGTATTCTTACACATGAATCACAGAAGGTTGGTCTGAAGGTGCAACAGGTAATTACTCCACTTGCCCACCATCTCACACTAACCCTTAATTCCTTTACAAGAAGGCAAATGGAATTTAGTCCTTCATTGCTAACAGGATTGAGATGAAAAGCAGGGAGGTTATTTTGCAGCTGTACAAGGTGCTGGTGAGTCCACACCTGGAGTACTGTGTGGATTTTTGGTCTCCTTACTTGAGAAAGGATGTACTGGCACTGGAGGGGGTGCAGAGGAGGTTCACTCGGTTAATTCCGGAGTTGAGGGGGTTGGCTTATGAGGAGAGCCTGGGATTATATTCATTGGAATTTAGAAGAATGAGGGGGAATTTATAGAAATATATAAAATCATGAGGAGAATAGATAAGATAGAAGTAGAGAGGATGTTTCCACTGGCAGGTGAAACTAGGACAAGGCGGCATAGCCTCAAGATTAGGGGGAGGAGATTTCGGACTGAATTGTGAAGGAACTTCTTCACCCAGAGGGTTGGGAATCTATGGAATTCCCTGCCCAGTGAAGTAGTTGAGGCTTCCTCAGTAAATACATTCAAAGTTAATTGTTTGAACAGTAAAGGAATTAAGGAGAATAGTGAGCGGGCAGGTAAGTGGAGCTAAGGCCCCGAAAAGATCAGCCATGATTTTATTGAATAGCAGAGCAGGCTCAGAGGGCTAGACGGCCTACCCCTGCTCCTAGATCTTACGTCAAAAAGTCTCTGTGCAGGGGGAATTTCAGTAACCTGATTGAATTTTGACGTAGAGATGCTGCTGTTGGTGGACAAAATCAGAAATCACACAACACCGGGTTATAGTCCAACAGGTTTATTTGAAATCACAAGCTTTTAGAACAATTCTTCTTTGTCAGATGAAGTCACTTCACTTGATAAAGGAGCAGCACTCTGAAAGCTTGTGATTTCAAATAAAGCTGTTGCACTATAACCCGGTGTTGTGTGACTTCTGACTCTGATTGAACTTTTTGAAGCGTGGACAAAGAAGATTGATGAAAGCAGAACAGTAGATGTTGCCTATAAGGACTTTAACAAAGTGTTCAACAAAGTTCCACAAGGTAGAATGGTTAGCAAGGTTAGATCACATGGGAGCTAGCCATTTGAATGCAAAATTGGCTTCAATATAGGACAGAGGGTGGCAGTGGAGGATTGCTTTTTAGACTGGAGGCCGGTGATCAATGGTGTGCTGTAAGGACCAGTGCTGGGTCCACTGTTTTTTGTCATTTATATAAATGACTTGGATGTGAATATAGGAAGTAAAGTCGGTAAGTTTGCAGATGACACCAAAATAGGTGGTGTAGTGGACAGTGAAGATTATTTCAGACAACAATGGGACCTTGGTCAGATGGAGTTTAAGCCAAATAAATGTGTGGTGGTGCACTTGGTGAGGCAAACCAGGGCAAGGTTTATACACTTGATGGTAAGATCCTGGGGAGTATTGTTGAACAAAGAGACCTTGGAGTTCAGGTTCATAGCTCTTTGAAAGTGGAGTCGCAGGTAGATAGGATGGTGAAGAAGGAATTTGGTAAGCTTGCCTTTATTGGTCATAACATTGAGTATAGGGTTGAGAGATCATGTTGTGGCTGTACAGGATATTGGTGAGGCTACTTTTGGAATACTGAGCACAATTCTGGTCTCCCTACTATAAGAAAGATGTCATTAAACTTGTGAAGGCCCAGAAAGGATTTACAAGGATGTTGCCAGGATTGGAGAGTTTGAGCTAAAGGAAGAGGCTGAATAGGCTGGGGCTGTTTTCCCTAGAGCATCAGACTGAAGGATGACCTCATAGCAGTTTATAAAATCATGAGGGACATGAATAAATGGCCAAGATCTTTTTCCTAAGGTGGGGGGAGTCCAAAATCAGGTTTAAGGTGAAGAGGGGAAAGATTTAAAAAGGACCTGAGGAGCAACTATTTCATGCAGAGGATGGCACATGCATGGAATGAGCTACCAGAGGAAGTGATAGAGGTGGGTATAATTACAGCTTTTAAAAGGTATTTGGATGGATATATGAATAGGAAGGGTTCAGAGGGATATGAAGCAAATGCTGATAAATGGAACTAGGTCTGATTGGGATGTTTGGTTGGCACGGATGAGTTGAACCGAAGGGTCTGTTTCTGAGCTATATGACTCTGTGACTAATTGGTTAACAGACAGAAAGCAAAGTGTAAGAATAAACAGACCATTCTCTCGATGGCAGGTTGTTAGTGCAACAGTCACTGTTAGGTTGACACCTGTTCACAATCTATCATAATGGTTTGGATATGAAAACTAATTGTAACATTTCAAAATTTGATGCTGACACAAAACTAGGCGAGGGTGTAAGTTGTGAGAAGGATGCAAGAAGGCTTTGTAGGGATTTTACAGGCAAAGTGAAGGCTTGAACATAGCCACATTGTGTATCATTTGCCAAGTGTGAAGTTATCTATCTTAGTAGAAAAAACAAAAAGACAGACTATTTATTAAATGGTGACAAGAGTGGGAAGTGTTGATGTCCAAATGGACCTGGACATCCCTCTTCTTGACTCACTAAATGAGTGCATTTGGAAGCATCAAGTGATAGGAAGGTAAATTGTATGGTGGCCAACATCACATTTCTGGTGTAATTGTACAGAACCTTTTTACAATCACACGTAAGTGCTGTGCACAGTTTTGGTTCCCCTGTCTAAGGAAGGACATACTTGCCATTAAGAGAATGCATTGGAGTTTCACCAGACTACTCCCTGCGATGGTGAGATTGTCCTGTGAGGAGACAGAGGAAACTATATCTGCATTCCTTCGTCTTTCACAGAGTAAGTGATGATCTCACTGTAACTCACAAAATTCTTTCAGGCACAGTCTTAGACTAAGGTAGAAGCCAGGGGGTGAGGAGGAATTTCTTCACTTTGGAATTCTCTAGTCAGAGGATTGCTCGATTACTGAGCATGTTCAAAGCAGAAATTGATAGGATTCCAGAGATTAATGAATGACATGAAGGGAGATGGGGGTGATGGGAAAGATGGCATTGAGACAGATGATTAGTCATTATCTGTTTGAATCTGTGAACCTGCTCTTGATCTTATTTCCTAGATTCCCTGATGTTTATCAAATCCAGTGTGTATGGTGATAATTGGCTTGTATTTGTCATACAGTGATCACCAGTGGTTGGAAAATTGATCTCGAGGAAAATCAAACATTGAACAATTTTGAAGACAGGAAGTACAAGATTGATAAATGTCAGGAATACCCTGTGTTTAATATTGGTGGACATACACAGAGTAACAAGAATACGGAATGCTTTATACACAGCGTGACAGAACCCAGCAGAGTTTAATGTACATATGTGTAGTAACACTGCACAATGAATTCATGACCTCTGTTAAGTTCTCCTTTATATCTGCTGTCTTGCCAGTATAAATTATAATGACATCAACACAGATACCAAATGTTTCTGAGCTTTAGTCTTCTTTGTAACAGCATAGAACTTGTCTGCTCCTACAGTGATTCAAGGGTCAATGACGTGACTGTGATTAAGGATGTAAATTCAGCAAGTGCTGTTCACCTCTACACACATTGTGCATTTGCCAGGCTAACACTATGCTGCACAGCAGGTGCTCAAATTCAAGAGCTGCTCATGTGCCACCATCCCATTCCCAATCTCCATGAACATTTCTGAAAGGGCATTCACTTCAGTATCAATGGTGACAGGAGCACATGACATGTATTGATCAGAGTGTTCAATCATCCACAAGATGGGGTAAACCTGTAATGGGAAACCACGGTGATGAGAGAAACATGAAACAATGCAACTTTCTATTCGAAGCCAGAATGCTAGGGGGGAGGCTTTTAAAACTGTAAGGTGCATTGATAAGAGTGCATTGGACAGATTATTTCCTCTGGCTAGAAAATCATCAGGAGGGAGATACCATCACAGACTGATACACAGTACGTGAGGCCATTCGGCCCATTGTGACTTCTTAATAATATTCAAAATAGGTTGTTCATGAAGAACCTCCAATTTCTCTGTAAGATTCTCTCCACACAAAGTCACTGTCCTTGCTTGCTTGCATCCTCCGAACGCCCGTGATTTTTTACCTGTGGGGATTGGTCAACACTGCTTGGTTTAGGCGTTGCCAGTGACTCTGGTTCCTCCAGGCTCTGCAGAAACTCTTTGACATGCTCCAGCTGGGAGGTGAGGCCCAGGGATTCAGCAATGGGCTTTCCAAGTTCGAGGTGGAAAGTGCTAGAAGGCAGGATCAGGGGTGGGTGATTGTCAAAGCTTTCCAGGATGTCAGCTGTAACCAAGGAGACAGAGCAGTCAGTGGGTGCAGTGTGCTGAACTGCTCCTGACTGGATCATGTCAGCTGAGCCAGTGCAGGAACTGCATGATCATGTAGAAAGCAGTCACTCACTCTCACACTCCCCTCCATAATCCACTCGGTGCAATTGTGGGTCATGATGTAAACCTCACTCTCACATCATGCAAAGGATTCTTTGGGATTCTAACAGTAAACCATGCGATGAGGTCAGTGGCCAAGACTGAAACATGAGACTGGAAGTAATTAGACAATCTTCATCCTCAACAATGCCCAAGTTCTAAACCAATTAAAAAATCATGATTTTCTTCTCCCAGCTACATTAAATACAGGAGCTTTACTCTGTATCTAACCCTGTGCTGCCCCTCTCCTGGGAGTGTTTGTTGGGGGACAGTGTAGAGGGAGCTTTATTCTGTATCTAGCCCGTGCTATCCCTATTGTGGGAGTGTTTGATGGGAAACAGTGTAGAGGAAGCTTTACTCTGTATCTAACCCTGCGCTATCCCTGTTCTGGGAATGTTTGACAGGGGGGATAATGTAGAGGGAGCTTTACTCTGTACCTAACCCTGTGCTGTCCCTGTCCTGGGAGTGTTTGATGGGGGACAGTGTAGAGGCAGCTTTACTCTGTATCTAACCCCATGCTATCCCTGTCCTGGGAGTGTATGGGCTTTGACACTGGTTGTAAGTATCAGTGTACAGTTTCATGATAAAAGAGTTGCCTTTGATAAATCTGATAACTTTGTTGAAAGGACATTTTCCAAAGAGAAATCTTTCAGCCTGATGGGAAATGTTTCTGAAAAATCAAAGATGTGCAGGTTAGGTGGGTTATCCATGGGAAATGTGGTGTTACGGGGAGAGGGTGTCTGGGTGAGATGGCCTTCCGAGGGTTCATGCAAACTCGATGAGCTGAATAGCCACTAGCTGCACTGTAGGGATGTCATTATTCTATGAACCCTGTACCAAATCCATACGGGGGAGTGGGCTGTGTAATATCAGGAGGACATGAAGGATGAGCCCCTTCCCATCAGTCAAGCTGCTTCCTTTGTCAGAGAACCTGAAGTGAGTTTTAGGAGCTGTAAATTAGTGAGCCTTGTGATGTACATCAATACAGTACTCTGTTGGTGACATTAGAGGAACATTGATGATAGCATTCAAGAACATTCCGTGAATGGCCACTCACTCGCTCTGACCATGGAAGAACAGTCAAAGAATTCAGCCAATTGGATTGTCGAGCACTGAGTAAGAATTAAGTTGGCTGTGAAGTGATGCAAGCGCAGAATGCAGTATCCAGCTCGATGGGGTGAAAGCCTAGACATTTGTGTTCCCTTCCTGTGTCTCTGAACACTATGTGTAAGCAGCTTGGAGAGAAACATAATACAGTTTCTCTATGAAGCAAAACTCATGGTTCTCAAATCCAGCAGGAAGATGAGAATCTCGAGCCAGAGGCAGTGCACTAGCACGGGGATTGGAAATTATAACAACGAGAAACACAAAGGGTGTTTCTGAGCTAATAGTACAGAATAACTCGGAGACATAGAACATTACAGCGCATTACAGGCCCTTCAGCCCTCAATATTACACCGACTTGTGGAACCAATCTGAAGCCTATCTAAGTTACACTATTCCATTTTTATCCATATGTTTATCCAATGAATATTTAGATGCCCTAAAAGTTGGCGAGTCAACTACTGTTGCAGGCAGGGTATTCCAAACCCATACTACTCTCTGTGTAAAGAAACTACCTTCGACATCTGTCCTATATTTTTTACCCCTCAATTTAAAGCTATGTCCCCTTGTGCTAGCCATCACTATCCAAGGAGAAAGGCTCTCCCTGTCCACCCTGTCTAACCCTCTGATTATCTTATATATCTCAATTAAGTCACCTCTCAACCTTCTTCTCTCTAACAAAAACAGTCTCAAGTCCCTCAGCATTTCCTCATAAGATTTTCCCTCCATACCAGGCAATATCCTGGTAAATCTCCTCTGAACTCTTACCAAAGCTTCCACATCCTTCCTATAATGCGGTGACTAGAACTGCGCACAATATTCCCAAGTGCGGCCGCACCAGAGTTTTGTACAGCTGTAACATGACCTTGTGGCTCCAATCCCTCAATCAATAAAAGCAATATACTGTATGCCTTCATAACAGCCCTATCAACCTGGGTGGCGACTTTCTGTTACTCCTTCTAAAGTGAATCACCTCATACTTTCCCACATTAACCTCCATTTGCCACCTCTTAGCCCAGCTCTGCAGCTTATCTATGTCTCTCTGCAACATGCAACATTCTTCCGCACGATCCACAACTCCACTGACCTTAGTACCATCCGCAAATTTACTAACCCATCCTTCTATGCCCTCATCCAGGTCATTTATAAAAATGACAAACAGCAGTGGCTCCCAAACAGATCCTTGCAGTACAAACAGCAGTGGCTCCCAAACAGATCCTTGCAGTACATCACTAGTAACTGAACTCCAGAATGAACATTTCCCATCTAACACCACCCTCTGTTTTCTTTCAGCTAGCCAATTTCCAATCCAAACCACTAAGTCACCCTCAATCTCATGCTTCCATATTTTCTGCAATAGCCTACCGTGGGGAACCTTATCAAATGCCTTACTGAAATCCATATACACCACATCAAATACTCTACCCTCACCCACCTGTTTGGTCACCTTCTCAAAGAATTCAATAATGTTGGTGAGGCAGGACCTATCCTTCATAAAACCATGTTAATTATCCCTGATCAACTTATTCCTCTCCAGATAATTATAAATCCTAACTCATATAATCTTTTCAACACTTTACCCAGGTCCGAAGTAAGGCTCACAGGTCTATAATTACTAGGATTGTCCCTACTCCCCTTCTTGAACAAGGGGACAACATTTGCTATCCTCCAGTCTTCTGGCATTATTCCTGTAGACAATAGCGACATAAAGACAAAGGCTCTGCAATCTCCTCCCTGGCTTCCCAGAGAATCCTAGGATAAATGCCATCTGGTCCCGGAGCCTTATCTATTTTCACGCATTCCAGAATTGCTAACACCCCCTCCTTGTGAACCTCAATCCCATTGAGTAGCCTATATTGCAGTATTCTCCTCAACAAAAATGTCTTTTTCCAGCGTGAATACTGATGAAAAATATTCATTTAGTGCTTCTCTTATCTTGTCAGACACAACTTCCCACTACTATTGTTGATTGGCCCTAATCTTTCTCTTGTCATTCTTTTATTCCTAATACACCTATCAAAAGCTTTAGGGTTTTCCTTGATCCTATCTGCCAGCGACTTCTCATGTCCTGGTCTTCTTAGCTCTCCCTTTAGGTCCTTCCTGGCTAACTTGTAACTCTCAAGCACCCTAACGGAGCCTTCACATCTGATCCTTACATAAGCCTCCTTCTTCCTCTTGACAAGAGATTCAACTTCTTTAGTAAATCACAGTTCCCTCGATCGATCACTTCCTCTCTGCCGGACAGGTACATACTTATCAAGGACCCACAGTAGCAGTTCCTTGAATAAACTCCACATTTCAATTGTGCCCATCCTCTGAAGTTTCCTTCCCCATCCTATGCATCTTAAATCCTTCCTAATGGCGTCATAATTGCCTTTCCCCCAACCAAAACTCTTGACATGCAGTATATACCTATCCACCTACTTCCAAATCTAACACGTGGCCGGGTTCATTACCCAGTGCCAAATCCAATATGGCATCGCCCCTTGTTGACCTGTCTGTGTACTGTGTCAGGAAGCCCTCCTGCACACATTGGACAAAACCTCACCCATCTAAAGTACTTGAACTATAGTATTTCCAGTCAATATTTGGAAAGTTAAAGTCTCCCATGACAACCAGCCTGTTACTATTGCTCCTCTCCAGAATCATCTTTGCTATCCTTTCCTCTACATCCCTGGAACTATTTGGAGGCCCACAGAAAACTCCCAACAGGGTGACCTCTCCTTTCCTGTTTCTAACCTCAGCCCATGCTACCTCAGTAGATGTGTCTTCAAACATCCTTTCTGCCACTGTAATACTGTCTTTGACTAACAGTGTCACACCTCCTCCTCTTTTACTACCTTCCCTGTTCTAACTAAAACATCTAAATCCCGGAACCTGCAACAACCATACCTGGTGTACCTGGGGGGACCACACCTGGTGTACCTGGGGGGACCACACCTGGTGTACCTGGGGGGACCACACCTGGTGTACCTGGGGAGACCACACCTGGTGTACCTGGGGGGACCACACCTGGTGTACCTGGGGAGACCACACCTGGTGTACCTGGGGAGACCACACCTGGTGTACCTGGGGAGACCACACCTGGTGTACCTGGGGGGACCACACCTGGTGTACCTGCGGAGACCACACCTGCTGTACCTGGGGGGACCACACCTGGTGTACCTGCGGAGACCACACCTGCTGTACCTGGGGGGACCACACCTGGTGTACCTGCGGAGACCACACCTGCTGTACCTGGGGGGACCACACCTGGTGTACCTGCGGAGACCACACCTGGTGTACCTGGGGGGACCACACCTGGTGTACCTGCGGAGACCACACCTGCTGTACCTGGGGGGACCACACCTGGTGTACCTGGGGAGACCCCACCTGGTGTACCTGGGGAGACCACACCTGGTGTACCTGGGGAGACCACACCTGGAGTACCTGGGGCAACCCCACCTGGAATACCTGGGGAGACGCCACCTGGAGTACCTGGGGCAACCCCACCTGGTGTACCTGGGGAGACCCCACCTGGTGTACCTGGGGAGACCCCACCTGGTGTACCTGGGGAGACCACACCTGGTATACTGTCAGCAGTGTTGGTTCCCTCATTTAAGGAAATATACCATTTCATTGGAGGTAGTTCAGAGAAGGTAAACTGGGATGATCCCTGGGATGGAGGGATTGTCTGATGAGTAAAGGCTAAACACGTTGGGACTCTACTCACTGGAGTTTAGAAGAATGAGAGATGATCTCATTGAGACATAAGAGGATTATAGGGTCATAGAGTCATAGAGCACAAAACAGACATAGAAAATAGAACATAGAACAATACAGTGCAGTCCTTTCTGCCACTGTAATACTGTCTTTGACTAACAGTGTCACACCTCCTCCTCTTTTACTACCTTCCCTGTTCTAACTAAAACATCTAAATCCCGGAACCTACAACAACCATTCCTGTCCCTGCTCTACCATGTCTCTGAAATGACCATACTGCAAGTTCACCCAACTTATTCCAAATGCTCCTGGTGTTGAAGTACACACACTTCAATCCACCTTCCTGCCAGCCATAACACTCTTGTGACCTTGAAACCTTATTTAGGACCTCAATACTCTCAACCTCCTGGACACTGGAGCTACAATTCAGGTTCCATCACCTTGCTGAATTAGTTTAAACCCTTCTGAAGAGCATTAGCAAATTCCTCACCACCCCCGTCCCCCAGGATATTGGTACCCCTCTGGTTCAGGTGAAGACCATCCTGTTTGTACAGGTCCCACACACCCCAGAACAAGCCCCAATTATCCAGGTATCCGATTCCCTCCATCCTGCACCATCCCTGTAGCCACATGTTTAACTCCTCTCTGTCCCTATTCCTCGCCTCGCTAGCATGTAGCACGGGTAACAAACTAGATAACAGCTCTGTTTGTTCGAGCTCTAAGCTTCCACCCTAGCTCCCTGAATGTCTACCTTAAATCCCCATTCCTTTTCAAACCTATGTCATTGGTGACTATGTGGACGACGACTTGGGACTGCGGCCCTTCCCACTTAAGGATCCTGAAAACACTGCACTGCCTGCCAGTTCCCATGCCGTCCCCTGGCGGTAACCCATCTGCATTTTTCTTGTACCTGAGGTGTGACTACCTCCCTGTAACTCCTCTCAATAACCCCCTCCACCTACCGAACGATCCAAAGTTCAGCCAAACCAGCTCCAGTTCCCTAATATGGTTTTCGACAAGCTGGAATTACTAACATAACTGGTGACCCTTACCTCCCACATTCTACAGGAGGAACATTCAACTGCCCTAACCACCATTCCCACTATTCTAAATTCCCAAAGAGACTGCTGAAAAGTAAATGAAAAATACCTACTGGCCAGTAGCCGGTTACCAGACAGCTGCAAGCTGCGGAGCTCGGGAAGCTGAGCCGATCCCAGCAGAGCAGCCACTTGCCCAACGCTGGAGGGTGTCTCAGAGCCTGGCTCAGGTGGAGCTGAGAGACATCATCATCATCGAAACAAGAACTTCACTCCTGCTCACCAGCTCAAGATCAGTGATACGGTATCTACTCCATAATCCATATCCCACAAATGAAGCTTTACTCTGTATTAATGCCGTGCTGTCCCAGTCCTGCGAGTGTTTGATGGGGGACAGTGTAGAGGGAGCTTTACTCTGTATCTAAGCCTGTACAGTACCTGTCCTGGGAGTGTATGACGGGGAACAGTATAGAGAGAGCTTTACTCTGTATCTAACCCTCTGCTGTCCCTGTCCTGGGAGTGTATGATAGGGGACAATGCAGAGGGAGCTTTACTCTGTATCTAACCCCATACTGTCCCTGTCCTGGGAGTGTTTGATGGGGGAACAGTGTAGAGAGAGCTTCACTCCGTATCTAACCCTGCGCTGTCCCTGTCCTGGAAGTGTTTGATGGGGGGACAGTGTAGAGAGTTTTACTCTGTATCTAACCCTGTGCTGTCCCTGTCCTGGGAGGGTTTGATGGGGACGTTTACAGACAGCTTTACTCTGTATCTAACCCCATACTGTCCCTGTTCCGGGATGCGGGGACAGTGTAGAGGGAGCGTCACTCTGTCTCTAACTCCATGCTGTCCCTATCCCGGGAGTGTTTGATGGGGGAGGCAGTGTAGAGGGAGCTTTACTCTGTATCTAACCCTGTGCTGTGCTTGTCCTGGGAGTGTTTGATGGGGGACAGTGCAGAGGGAGCTTTACTCTGTATCGAACCCTGTGCTGTCCCAGTCCTGGGAGTGTTTGATGGGGGGGACAGTGTAGAGGGAGCTTTACTCTGTATCTAACCCCATGCTGTCCTTGTCCTGGGAGTGTTTGATGGGGGGGACAGTGTAGACGGAGCTTTACTCTGTATCTAACCCTGTGCTGTCCCAGTCCTGGGAGTGTTTGATGTGGCAGTAAGTGCCTGAACTGGAAACAATGAAGCATGGTGGTTTGCTGATAGTGGCGTGACCCTTCAATGAGGTGCTCACCTGTTCTCAGTGCCATGTGTTGGTCCTCTGGAAGAGGATTCCACACCGGCGGGCACGGCCGGCCTGGGTTATATTCCCTCAGCATGTGATGGAGCTGCGATGGGTTCAAACTAAAAAAATCGCTTCGCAGAGACCTCCAGTTAGCCTGCAAAGAAAAGTAAACATTTATCAGAGTTACAGACCTGAGTGTGCATGTGTGTGCGCGTGTGCGCGCGCATGAGAGAGAGAGAGAGAGTGAACAATGAGGACAGTTCGGGGATCTGGGAAGGAAAGGACTGAGGCGAAGGTGTGGGATTAGGGTCTTTTTGTAAATGCTGTTGAGAAGCTGGCAGTGGATGTCGGGGTCGGGGAAAGCTGGGGCAGTGGGTGGGCAGAGGCCATGAGGAGTAAGGTTGGCACAGGAGAGTAGTGCTGGGTATGCCACAATGAGTGACAGAGGTCTTTCCTGAGATATAACAGGGTCATCATGTTGTGTGTTCAGAGCAGTTTGCAGTTAGTGTGGCCTCAGTCTCTCTCAGTAAGACTGCATCAACATGCTTCCGCCACTGTGTGCAATGAGATGAAAGGTCAGTGTTGATTGGATTGAGAGATTGGGTTGTCCCTGGGAGAATAGTTCTGTGCTGAGGTCAGTGTGACAGCTTCCTGCTGACTGTGGCACTCTCCTTCCTTTCAAAAACAATGGGACAAGCTTTCCTCTCCAAATCCCATTTCTGTTCTCAACACGTTCAAATCACCCCAAACCGCCTCACACTTCCAGAGAGCCTCTCTGGCTTCCTGCTCAATCTGTTGTTCCATTGTCAACATATTCCTGCTCACTGGCCTCTCACTCCCCTCCCCCATTCCGAGTCAAACTCACCAGAATCCAATACACTCGAGACTCTGGCTCTCTGTGTGGATGGGAGCAAGGGCTGGAGGGAGGATAGGCAACTGACCATAACACTGTGGTTCAGGGAACTGTTCACATTGTGAAGGAAAGGAGAAATGTAGTTGTAATTGGGGATAGTATAGTCAGCGGAATGGACATTGTTCTCTGTAACCAGGATCAACAGTCCAGAATGCTGTGTTGTCTGCTTGGTGCTCAGGTTCAGGATCTCTTATCTGGGCTGCAGAGGAACTTGGAATGAGGGAGAAAAGATCCAATTGTCACAGTCAAAGTAATGTACCAAAGATATCTGCAGAAAGAGGAAAGAGGCTTTGCTGAAGGGTAATGAGCATTTCACAGCTCAATTTAAAAACAGAACCACAAAGGTCATAATCTCCAGATCACTACCTAAACCATGAGTTAATTGGCACAGGGTCAATAAGATTAACGAGGTAAACATGTAGCTCATAGATTAGTGTGGGAGAAACAGGTTATAATTCATGGGATATTGGCACCAGTACTGGAGAAGGAGGGAGCTGTTCCGATGGGACAGGCTCCACTTGAGTCATGCTGGGATTAGAGTCCTGGTGACTCACATAACTAGGGCTGTGGAATGGGCTTCAAATAGCAGGGGGTGGGGTTCAGTTGCATGGAAAGTTAAAAAATTCAAAGTGTAAGCCAGAAGTCGGAGTGCACGTTAGTGATGAAATTGATTGTTACCAGAAAAAAGGAAGGTACAGAGCGTGTGAGTATTATATTGCACCAAGGAATTGGACAAGACCCCAGGGAAGATTGATACTAGGACAGACTTAAATGTTTCATATCTCAATGCAGAAATCAGTTGGAATAAAATTAATCAGTTAACAGCGCAAGTAGAGACAAATAAGTATGATTTGGTGGCAATTAATAAGATATGGTTGCAGGGACAGCAGGCTTGGGAGTTGAATATTGAAAGATACAAAGAGTTTCATAAGGTTAGTGTAGGAGGGAAAAGGAGATCTGGAGCTGTGTTAGTAAACGATAGATCAGTGTTCCAGTGAGAAGCACTGCAGATCAAGACATATAATCTGTCAGATAGAGATAAGAAATTACAAAGCTTAGAAGCCTCTATAGATGGGAGTCATCTATAGATCCCCTTGCCAGCATTCCCTCTAATTTTCCCAGCGACGGTGTGAGCCTCTGAGGATCAGCTTCTGAAACTGAAAGTCATTGTTGTGATCAGCATGCTGGCACTGATCACTGTATGGAGAACATCCCCCCCGCCCCAGCAGCAGCTCCCACAATAAGATACAGTATGAAGCAGAAAATACAGGGGGCTTGTAAGAAAGGTATAATATCAATCATGGGTGAGTTTAACATGTATATAGGCTGGATTAATCTAGTTGACAAGGGAGAGTTCATAGGGAATATTAGAGATTATTTCTTGGAGCAATTTGTTGGAGAACCTACCAGGGAGCAGACTATTCTGGATTTGGTATTGTGCAGTAATGTGGGATTAATTAATGATCGTCTAGTAAAGGATTCTCTGGGGAACAGTGGTCACGGCATGCTGGAATTTCAGCTCGAGGACAAGACACTGGAGTCACACACTAGTGTCCTGGAGTTAAGCAGAGGTAACTGGATTGGTAGGAGCACAGATTGAGCCCTGCTGGACTTGGCTGCATGTACAGTTATAACATTTCAAAGACATTTAGACAGGTGCATGAATTGGAAAGATTATGAGGGATACGGGCCAAACATAGTCAGGTGGCGGGGCAGTTTAGTTTAGGAATCTGGTCGGCGTGGACTAGTTTGACCAAAGGGCCTGTTTCCACCCTGTATGAGTGGATGAAAGGCAGAAAGACACAACAACTAATGAACAGTGGCAGACATTTAAGGAGGTATTCAATTCCTCCCAACTAAAATATATTCCAGAGGGAAAGAAAGGTTGCAATAGGGGTTAAAAAAAATCATTCATAGCTAAGCAAGGGGATTAAAGATATCATACAGACCAAAACTATATACCATATTTCAAAGATCAGCTGGAGGTTAAAAGATTGGGGAACATTCAAAGATCAATAGGTGGTTACTAGAAACAGTAATAAAAACAAGAGCAACGGTCAAACTAATGGAAAACACAAAATAGCAATAGATAGCAATGGCTTCTCTAAGTAACTAAAAAAGAAAAGAGGAGCTAAAGTGAATGTTGCTGCCCGAGAGGTTGAGACTGGGGGGGTTGATAATGGGGAACACAGAAATGTGTTCTGAATCAATAGTTTGCCTCAGTTTTCAGTGAAGGACAGTGCAACTATTCTGATAGTGACTGGTAATACCGAGATTATAGAAAACTGCCTTGAAGGTAACAAACAGAGGATGGAGGTGGAGGGTTGCTTTTCAGACTAGAGGCCCGTGACCAGCGGTGTGCCACAGGGATCAGTACTGGATCCGCTTTTGTTTGTCATTAATGTAAATGATTTGGATGAAAATATAGAAGGCATGGTTAGTAAGTTGTAGATGACACCAAAGTTGGTGATCCAGAGGAGAGTGAGGGAGGTTATCTAAGATTATAAAGTCATCTTGATTAATTAGGCCAATGAGTTAAAGAGTAGCAAATAGAGTTTAATTTGGATAAATGTGAGGTATTGCAGTTTGGTAAAACAAACAGGGTCACCTAGGGGTTCAGATACATAATTCCTTGAATTTTGCATCAATGGTAGACAGGGTGGTGAAGAAGACATTTAGCACGTTTGTCTTCATTGCTCAGACCTTTGCGTATAGGAACCAAAGGAATTGCAGATGCTGGATATCAGAAACAAAACAGAAATTGCTGTTATAGGAAGGATATTATTAAATGAGAGATGGTTCGGAAGAGATTTATCAGGATGTTGCCAGGAATGAAAGGATTGAGTTATAAAACAGACCGCAGCAGCTGAGACTTTTTTCACTGGAGCATAGGAGCATGAGGGGTGACCTTATCGAGGTTTATAAAATCACGAGGATACAGGTGAGGTGAATGATAAGGGTCTCTTTCCCAGGGTGGGAGAATTCAAAACTAGGGGCATATTTTTAAGATGAGAGGAGAAAGATTTAAAACAGAACATGAAGGGACAATGTTTTTAAAACAGAGAGTGGTTCATGTGTAGAATGAACTGCCAGAAGTAGAGAATGCAGGTACAATTATAACGTTTAAAAGATATTAGGATAAGTACTTGAATAGGAGAGGTTTGGAGGAATATGGGCCAAACACAAGCAAGTGGGTTTAGTTTAGTTTGGGAACATGATTGGCGTGGACTGGTTGGACTGAAGAGTCTGTTTCCGTGCTGTATGACTATGTCTCTAAAACGAGGAACTTAAGACAATCACTTTTGCTAATGAAATAGTACAGAGCAAACTATTAGGGTCAAAGGTAGCCAAGTCCCCAGGGCCTGATCACATATATCGTAGCTTCTTAAAGGAAGTGACAGCAGAGTTACTGTATCCTTTGGTCATAATATTCCAAAATTCCCTGCATTCTGGAAAGTTTCCAGTGAAGTGGAAATGCTAATGTAAATTCTTACTCAAAAAGGAGGGCAGCAAATAGGAAATTATAGTAAAATAAAACAAAGAACTGCAGTTTCTGGAAATCTGAAGAAATTCAGAAAAACAGCAACTGCTAGAGAAACTCAGCAGGTCAGCAGTATCTCTGGAGAGAGAAAGCAGAGTTGACGTTTTGAGTCCAGAGAACATTCTTCAGAACTGACGTTAGATCGAGAAAGAAGTCAGATTTATAAAGGGATTGTTGATAGTAAGCCAATGAAGAAGAGAAGCAAGTTCAGTGATAATGTGTAAATGGGTAAAAATGGGTTGGCTGTGCTGAAAACAGCCCATGTCATGCCAGGCCTGGGGCTGTGGGGCTGGGTTCAAAGACATGAAAGGTGGTGGCTCAGGCTTTAAGAGTCTTGAAGGCTGCAAGGTCCCAAGCAGAAAATGATGCTGTTCCTTCAACGTATGCTAAGCAATACAGCTGAGCCAAGACAGAAACATTGGCTACGCTGGCGTGTTCAAATGGCAGGCAGAATGTTGGGGTTCTGCAAAGTAGTTGCTCAGTCTGTGTTTCATCTCCCGCAGTGTTAAGGGGACCACATTATGAGCAGTGAATACAGTAGACTAGATTCAGTGAAGTGCAGGTAAATCGCTGCTTCACCTAGAAGGTATGTTTAGGCCTTGGACTGTGAGGAAACTGTAGACCACTTGGATAAACATCTGTTGTTGGGAAATTATTGAGAAATCATTAAGGAAGTAGGAAAGGGACATTTAGAAAGATAAATTTGCAATCTGTAGTGATTGTAACAAGGCCAGCCAGATGGATCTCACAGAGTATGAGTTACCTGAATGGAGCTGTTAATAGGATGGAGGCTGAGGTGAGATCGGCCATGATTGTATTGAATGGTGGAACAATAGACAATAGGTGCAGGAGTAGGCCATTCTGCCCTCCGAGCCTGCACCACCATCCATTATGATCATGGCTGATCATCCTCAATCAGTATCCTGTTCCTGCCTTATCTCCATAACCTCTGATTCCACTATCCTTGAGAGCTCTATCCAACTCTTTCTTAAACGAATCCAGAGACTGGG
This sequence comes from Chiloscyllium plagiosum, assembly GCF_004010195.1. Classification (NCBI taxonomy): domain Eukaryota; kingdom Metazoa; phylum Chordata; class Chondrichthyes; order Orectolobiformes; family Hemiscylliidae; genus Chiloscyllium; species Chiloscyllium plagiosum. The sequence continues at coordinate 54,972,942 of NC_057733.1, read as the reverse complement.
CCTCACTACCCTCTGGGGCAAAGCATTCCACACACCCAACCAGTCTCTGGGTGAAGAAGTTTCTCCTCATCTCTGTCCTAAATGGCCTACCCCTTATTTTTAAGCTGTGTCCTCTGATTTGGGACTCACCCATCAGCGGAAACACGTTTCCTGCCTCCATAGTGTCCAATCCTTTAATAATCTTATACGTCTCAATCAGATCCCCTCTCAGTCTTCTAAACTCAAGGGTATACAAGCCCAGTCGCTCCAATCTTTCAACATAAGATAGTCCCCCAATTCCAGGAACAGGCTAGATGGGCTGAATGGCCTCTTCCTGCTCCTAGGGTTCTTATGTAACCCCCCTCAATGCCCAAGTCTCTAAGAACCTGTTTGAAGAGAGTGGATACAGGGATCTGCTGCTTATTTTGGTCATAAAGCTGATGAATTAGCTGAGAGCAGCCAGAGCATAGGCAGCACAGGGACAGTCTAGTGGTATTAACCCAGAGGACAAGATAATGTTCTGGGGGCCCAGGTTCAAATCCCATCACAGTAGATAGTGGAATTTGAATTCAATAAATAGCTGGGATTAAAAGTCTAATGATGACCATGAATCCATTGTTGGAAAAACCCACCTGATTCACTAATGTCCTTTAGGGAAGGAAACTGCCATTCGTATCTGGTCTGGCCTACATATGACTCCAGACCCACAGCTATGTGGCTGACTTTTGACTGCCCTCTAGGCAATTAGGGATGGGCTGTGAGTGAATAAAAATAAAGAACAGACAAGGGGCTTTGGAGAATAAAGCAGGAACAGGAATGGCACTCCTCCATCACAGCTGCCCCTGATCTCCAAGTGGCCCTTCATAAATCCAAACCCATTCCCAATTCTCAGTGAGTTTTTGACCCCCAGTGAAGTAGAGTAGAAGCTCCTGCACAATGAATAAACAAACTTATAAAGAATCTTCAGATGTTTAAAATAAACAAGCCTAACTGGGACACTCTCCGTGTACTGCAAGAATGGAGACACAGAGACATCCCCGAATGAAGCCTTGTAGTTCCATGACTCCATGCCAACAAATGTCGTTACACTATCAAAATGTCTACCACTGTAACTCACTGAAATTACATAAATTTGAACTTTTCACACAAAAGCATGCCACTATTTAGCCCGTGCCCCATCCCACTCCGAGTGAGCCTGTCCTGACCTTTGGAGACCTTGAAGGTTTTGATGCAGAGAGAAGCAATTATAGTGGTGCTGATTTGAAGAGGAGATACTGAGACCGAGACGTCACCAAGTAGGCCTCATTATCTCAGAGAAAGAGCTAATTATGAAAATTCAGTGAGAAGCAACATATATAAAGCCAGAAATTGTTAAAGGGCATTGCAGAGAATGAGAGTGGAAGGTGGAAGGTTTTCATTGGCCAAAGTAAACTCACTGCAGCATTATGCAGATTTCACTTCTTCCTAATTAACTCAGAAATTTCCCAGCAGCCCACCTTAGCTCATTCCTCAGAGATCAGGGAGACCAGGGACCCTACCAAGACTGGAACAGGGAGTCTGGTACAAGCTGGGGCCACCAGCTGTGACTCACTCTAGCTTAGAGCACAGAACATGGAACGTTACAGCACAATACTGGCCCTTCAGCTCTCGATGTTGCGCTGACCTCTAAAATTAATCTGATGCCCATCTAACCTACACCGTTCCATTATTATCCATATGTATGTCCAATGCCCATTTAAATGCCCTTAACATCAGCGAGTCTACTACTGTTGCAGACAGGCAACTCTCCGAGTTAAGAAACTACCCCTAATATCTGTCCTAAATCAATCACCCCTCAATTTAAAGCTATGTCCCCTCGTGTTAGCCATCACCATCCAAGGAAAAAGGCTCTCACTGTCCCCTATCTAACCCTCCGATTATCTTATACGTCTCGATTAAGTCACCTCTCAACCTTCTTCTCTCCAAAGGAAAACAGCCTCCGTTCCCTCAGCCTTTCCTTGTAAGACCTTCCTTCCATACCAGGCAACATCCTAGTAAATCTCCTCTGAACTCCACATCCTTCCTATAATGCGGTGACCAGAACTGTACGCAATACTCCAGGTGCAGCCTTACCAGTGTCTTGTACAACTGAAGCATGACCTCATGGCTCCAAAACGCAATCTCGCTACCAATAAGCGCCAACACACCATATGTTTTTTAACAACCTCGGTAGCAACTTTCAAGGATTTATGCACTTCAACACAGAGATCTCCCTGTTCATCCACACTGCCAAGAATTTTACTATTAGCCCAGTACTCTGCATTTCTGTTATTCCTTCCAAAGTGAACTATCACACACTTTTCCACATAAGCTCCATTTGCCACTTCTTAGCCCAGCTCTGCATCTTATCTATGTCCCTCTGTTACCCACAACATCCTTGGGCATTATCTACAGCTCTGCCTACCTTAGTGTTATCCGCAAATTTACTGACCAATCCTTCTACGCCCACATCCAGATCATTTACAAAAATGACAAACAACAGTAGCCCCAAGACAGTTCCTTGCGTCACATCACTGGTAACTGAGCTCCAGGATGAACATTTCCCATCAACCACCAATATCCGTCTTCTTTCAGCTAGCTAATCTCTGATCCAAACTGCTAAATTACCTTCAATCCCTAACTCCATATTTTGTGCAATAGCCTACCAGGTGGAACCTTACCAAATGCCTTACTGAAGTCCAAATACACCACGTCAATCACTTTACCTTCATCCATCTGTTTTGTCATCTTTTCAAAGAACTCACGGTGGCACAGTGGTTAGCACTGCTGCCTCACAGCGCCAGAGACCCGGGTTCAATTCCTGCCTCAGGTGACTGACTGTGTGGAGTTTGCACATTCTCCCCATGTCTGCGTGGGTTTCCTCCGGGTGCTCCGGTTTCCTCCCACAGTCCAAAAATGTGCAGGTTAGGTGAATTGGCTGCGCTAAAAATTGCCCGTAGTGTTAGGTGAAGGGGTAAATGTAGGGGAATGGGTTTGGGTGGGTGCGCTTCGGCGGGTCGGTGTGGACATGTTGGGCCGAAGGGCCTGTTTCCACACTGTAAGTAATCTAATCTAATCAATAAGGTTAGTGAGCCAGGACCTACCCTTCATAAAACCGTGTTGACTATTCCTAATCAAATTATTCCTTTCCAAATGATTATAAATCCTATTGCTTATAATCTTTTCCAACACCTTACCCACAACCGAAGTAAGGCTCACTGGCCTAAAATTACCAGGGTTGTCCGATCCCCTTCTTAAACAAGGGAACAACATTTGCTACCGTCCAGCCTTCTGGCACTACTCCTGTCAACAATGCTGACATAAAGATCAAAGCCAAAGGCTCTATAATCTCCTCCCTGGCTTCCCAGCGAATCTGAGGATAAATCCCATCTGGCCCAGGGTCTTATCTATTTTCAGATTTTCCAAAATTACTAAAGCCCCCTCTTTGTCAACCGCAATCCCATCTAATCCTGCAGCCCGTATCTCCATATTCTCACTAACATCGTCCTTTTCCAATGTGAATAGGAAATGACAAAAAGTATTCATTCAGCGTTTCCCCCATGTCCTCAGATTCCACTACTGTTTTTGATTGGCCCTAATCTTAGTCTAGTCATTCTTTTATTTCTGATATACCTAAAGAAGGCCTTAGGGTTTCCCTTCATCCTATCCGCCAACAACTTGTCATGTCCCCTCTCCTGGCTCTTTTTAGCCCTAGCTTCAAGCAGCAACTTTGGGAGATCCTAACATCTATCCCCTACCTTCCCACAGAGAGTGAGAACATGTCGGAGAAGTCAAGAGAGGTTGGAAAAAGCCCCCCCCCCCCATTCAAAAAGGGAAGCTGAGTGAGCCCAGATAATCCCAGTCTGTTTAATATCAGAGCCTGGATTGTATTATTTAATTTGCTACCAATATGGAAATAGGGAATACAGAGATCAAATCTGGTAACCTAGAGAAGCCACAGGAGGATGGTAAGACGACAGTGGATGGGCAAAACAATGGCAGATTAAATTTAATTAAATATGAACACAATAGAACATCTCACTAAACAAAAAATAATAATGATACTATGAATAGGGAACAGTAAGGTGATGTGGAAGAGATTTGAGAAAGCATTCACAATACACAAAAAGCACAATTTCAACTGGATAAACTGATTAAAATGCTCACAGATTTTATGGCAAGTATTGGAGGATTAATACTCAGGATATAAAAGATGCAATACGTTCACAAGACTACAGCTGGAGGTTTGGGCTCCACACTCCAGGAAGGATGTTGAGACAGTAATCATTAGGAGACAGCACAGACTCATCAGGAAGCTGCCTGGTATGAGGAAATGCAATACAAAGAAAGATTTGGAAAAACTGAAGCTGTTTTCGTCACAAGATTAAATGATAATTTGGCACAGGCATCTCTAAATATAATGCCAAAAGTAACAAATTCTTCCAGTTATTGAGAAGTCTAGAACAAGGAGACATTTGTATAAGATTAAATCTGAAAGATTTGATACAAAGCATAGGTGCAACTCACTCATTCAGAGTATTGTGAGGCTGTCAAATTCAGTCGCAAAGTTAGTGAAAGGAGCAGAACTCTTGTCAACAATCACAAACTGGTTGGATAGGTCGCTAACAACAAAAGCTGGCATTGAGATACACCCAATTGTTTTTTTAATGATTAGCCTTATAAAACAGACCAAACAGATACTACCTTCGGTCTTAGTCAAAGAGCTAAGAAATATATTGTTTGTACAGTATACTGAGAGAAATGGGCAGGGTGGATGCTGAAAGGATCTTTCCCCTTGCGAGAGAGCCTAGAATTAGAGGACGCTGTTGAAAAATAAACCTCTCCTAGTTAAGACAGAGATGAAGAGAAGTTGTTTCCCTCAGATGGGTGAAAGTCTTTGGAGTTCTTTTTCCCAGACAGTGGCTAATACTGGGTAATTGAAACCTTTGAAGGCAGAGGTCGATAGAGTCTTGACTAACAAGGGGGGTCAAAGATTCCAGCTGTAGGTAGGAAGGTGAAGTTGAGGCCGCAATCAGGTCGACCACCATCTTTTGAATGGTAAAGCAAACTGGAGGGGGCCAAAAGACCCACTCTTGCTCCTAATCCACATGTTTATATATTCATAAAAGGGAAGAGGAACATAGAGATTACAAGGGATTAAAGTACTGCTCATGTTCTAGATAAGAACCAAGATTAAGTGGTGGGAGAAAGCAATGGTACAGTGGAAATGGCTTGGTAAAGCAGAGACCCAGCCTAATGTTCTGGGATAAATCTGAATTCAATGAAACCTGGAATGAAGAGCTAGTTTATGGTGACCCATGGTGACTACCAAATCTCTAATGTTCTTTGGGAATGAAATCAGTTGCCCTTACCAGTCTGGACTATATGTGACTCCTATCCCATGAAATGGCTGAGCAAGGAAAAGGTAACAATTACTGGCCTTGTTAGCAATATCGACATCCCACAAAATCAAAACATCATTGTTTTCTTGTTAAAATTCAATGAAATCCAGGAAAGAAAATAAGAAATTGATAGAGTAAGTGAAAAATGGCCGACTTCACAAAACAAACAGGAAGCCAAATTAGTCACAATTGGTCTAAATCTCTGTGTACATCACCTGTGCAGGATTTCAGCTTTCTCAATCCTCATATCATTGTCAGGCTTTTGACAATCGAACTAACATTGGCCTCAGCCGCTATCCGGGATTCCCGGTACAACAAAGGGTTAATTCATGAGAAACGGAAGCAGAGTACCTGGAGGAGAGTCTCCTTGGGAGTGGCGAGCAAGTTGACAGCTGTCGATAACTTGAGGAAGAGTTCAGCAGCCTGCTCTCCAAGCCCAATGCCCTGAATCCAGTCAAGCAGCAAGTCCAGATTGGCACGGATCTGCACTCCCTTCGTCCACTGGTAAAAACCTCCTCCTGATCCTGGAAGGCACAGAGACACACAGTGAAGAAGAAACCACAGGAAAAAAAAGAGGGATTCCCAGCCATTTGAGGAGGGCAGGTAATGATCAAGAGAGTGGAGGATTCCAGCCAGGACCCCTGCTGAAAGGAGTGAGGCTCCAGGCTGCAGAAGGATGGGATGGGGGTCCACAATCAGACTAAGATGTGGATCCTGGCCACAGAGACACATTCTCCCACCATCAGAATGAGACAGCTTGCTCACGCAGAGGGAGTCCTTGCAGGAAAGTGAGGAATCCCATTCCAATTGCCCATCCCAAACACAGGATGATCTTCACAACAGTGACACTTTAGTTCAGTCTGGAATCTAATCAAGGGGGTCAGGGTGGTTTCCCAGGTGTGAGTTACAGACTGGAATTTAATCGAGAGGTTCACAGTGGATTATAAATACAGTAATTCATACCTAGGAGTCGGCTACAGAATAACACATACCTGAGTGTGACAGACAAACTGACCAACATAAAAAATTATCCAAATTTGGGCAGTGGTTCCACAAGCTACACTCACCTCGTTCCATGAGAGCATTGAAGAGCGATGCATTGGTGAAGAAGAAGAGATAAGCAAAGAGCTGAGAGGCAAGCTCAGGGTGAACTCGATACTCTTTCAACAGGCTCAATGTTCCCTGGAAGATATCCAAGACGTCCTTAACTCCTTGGGGGATGCTGAGCTGTGTTATCTCAGTTGCAAAGGGATTGCTGTCCAACATCCCAGGCAGGACAGTGTACAGGGTCTGCAGGGGTCAATAACAAACACACCAGTCTGGTTAACATTACTATAATCTGTTCTGTGCTCATTACAGTAAAGAATGCCAGTTATGGACAATTGGCCAATCCCAATTTATCATGCAATGTCCCATCAAACATTCCCAGGGCAGGTCAGCATGGGCTTTCAGATAAAGAATGAAGATCCCTCCACTGTTGCTCCCAATGCTCCCCTGCCCTAAAGCTAAGTTATTGCCACACTGATGACATCAGCGAGATATTGCCATGAATTTAACCATTTGGTGTCCTGGCCAAGAGCAGCTTTGCTGGCCAGCACCAACATCTGCTCAGCTTCGTGGTCGTTCCACCAATGAATAGTCCATCGATGGTCGTTGTTTGGTTTTTCACATGAGCAATAGCCATTTGGACAGCATCTGGTAACCCAGTTTTATACACCCATTCAAAGAGAGGGGGAAAAGAAGGCATTAAGGCCAATGCAGCCAGGACACTCTACTGTTAACAGGGAATATATGGAGGAGATTTTCTGGATTGGTCCCACGGATAGAGAGCCTCAGTTAATGCAAAGACATTGGAGACAGTAGAATTCTTTTCCTGAGAGCACAAATGAACGGGAGCCGAGCAGAGAAGACAGTGGAGCAGCAGTGGCAGGGGTTTCTGGGATAATTTGGAAGGCACAGCAGAAATTCAACCCAAGGAAGAAGAAACATACTAAGGTGAGGTGAGGCAACTGTGGCTGACAAGGGAAGGCAGGGACAGCATTAAAGAAAAAGCAATCAATGTAGTGAAGATTGGTAGGAAGCAGAGGATTGGGAAACCTTTAAAAACCAGCAAAGGACAACTGAAAGTAACAATTAGGGAAGTGAAAATGAAATGAGAGTAAGCAAGTAATATAAAAGAAAATTGCAAGAGTTTTTAACATGTATAAAAGTTTAGAGAGAGCAAGAATGAACATTGGATCACTGGAAAATGAGGCTAGAGAAGTAATAATTGGGAACAGAAGAATGTCAGAGAAACTGAATCGGTACTATGCATCAGTTTTCACAGTAGAAGACATCAACAGCAGATTAGAACTACAAAGAGAGTGAGGGGGCAGAGGTGAGTGTAGTGGCCATCACTAAGAAAGTGCTGGGGAAGCTGAAAGGTCTGAAGGTGGATGAAGCATCCGGACCAGATGGACTACACCCCAGCATTCTGAAAGAGATAGCCGAGGAGATTGTAAAGGCATTGGTGGTGAACTTTCAGAAATTACTGGAGTCAGGGAAGATTCCAGAGGACTGGAAAATGGCCAATGTCCCTTTTTAAGAAGGGAGAGAAGTAGAAGACAGGCAATTACAGGCCAGTTAGACTAACCTCATAAGATTTTAGAGGCCATTATTAGAGATGAGATTGTGGAAGTGCATGATAAAATAGAGCTTCATCAAGGGGGAAGACATGCCTGACATTTAAGAATTCTTTGACAGTTAGACAAAGAAGAGCCAGTGGATATGATCTATTTGGATTTCCAGGAAGCCTTTGACAAGGTGCTGCACAGGAGGCTGCTGAATAAAAGCCCATAGTGTTAGAGGCAAGGTATTGGCCTGGATAGAGGATTGGCTGACTGGCTGAGGGCAGAGAGTGGGATAAAGGAGTCCTTTTCAAGATAGCAGCCAGTGACTAGTGGAGGTCCACAGGGGTCACTGTTGGGACCATCACTATTCACATTATACATTAATGGTCTGGACAAAAGAACTGCGTGCATTGTTGCTAAATTTGCAGATGAAGAAAGGTGGGTGAAGGTAGTGTTCAGGATAATGGGAGGCTGCAGAAGATCTTGGACCGGCTGGGAGAATAGGCAAAGAAGTGGCAGATGGAATATAATGTGGGAAAGTGTAAAGTTATGCACTTTGTGAGGAAGAACAGAGGTCTAGAATATTTTCTAAATGAAAGCCATCGGAAATCTGAGGCACAAAGGGAATTAGGAGACATAGTTTAGGATTCTCCTAATGTTAAAATGCAGGTTCAATTGACAGTTAGGAAAGCAAATTAGCATTAATTTCAAGAGGGCTGGAATACAAGAGCAGACATGTACTGCTGAGGCTGTAAAAGGCTCTGGTCAGACAACATTTGGAGTATTGTGAGCAGTTTTGGGCCCTGTATCTAAAGAAGGATGTGCTGGCATTGGAGGGGGTCCAGAGAAGGTTTACAATAATGATCCTGGGGATGAAGGGTTTGTCATATGAGGTTGAGGTCTCTGGGTCAATACTCAATGGAGTTGAGAAGAATAAGGGGGACTGATTGAAACAGAATACTGAGAGGCCTGGACAAAGCGAATATGAAGATGATGTTTCCACCAGAAGCAGAGACTAGGAGCCAAGGGCACAGCCTCAGGGTAAAGCAAAGACCCTTTAGAACTGAGATGAGGAGGAAATTCTTCAGCCAGAAGGTGGTGACTCATTGCCGCAGAGGGCTGTGGACACCAAGTCAATGAGTGCATTTAAGACAGAGATTGATGGGTTTTCGATTAGTGAGAGGATGAAAGGTTCAGGGAAGAAACGGGGAGAAGGTAGAAAAATGGGATTGAGAAACATATCAGCCATGATCAAATAGTGTGGCAGACTTAATGGACCGTATGGACTAATTATTTTCCTATATTTTATGGTCTTATGGCAGAACCATTGCTGAATCCCCCATGATCAACAACCAGGGGTTATCATTGACCAGAAACTAAACTGCACCAGATATATAAATAATGTGGCTAAAAAAAATGTCAGAGGCTGGGAAGTCGGGGGTGAATTATTAACATGCTGATCCTCCAGAACCTGTCCATCAACTACAATGCAATGGAATCATGTTACTGGATGAGTGCAGCTCTATCAACGTTCAAGCAGCTCAATAGCAGACAGGATTAAACAAGCTGGAAGACTGGAGGTTGGCTAATGTGGTGCCACTGTTTAAGAAAGGTGGTAAGGATAAGCCAGGGAACTATAGACCAGTAAGCCTGACGTTGGTGTTGGGCAAGTTGTTGGAGGGAATCCTGAGGGACAGGATGTACATGTATTTGGAAAGGCAAGGACTGATTACGGATAGTCAACATGGTTTTGTGCATGGGAAATCATGTCTCAAACTTTATTGAGCTTTTTGAAGAAGTAACAAAGAGGATGGATGAGGGCAGAGCGGTAGATGTGATCTATATGGACTTCAGTAAGACGTTCGACAAGGTTCCCCATGGAAGACTGGTTAGCAAGGTTAAATCTCATGGAATACAGGGAGAACTAGCCATTTGGATACAGAACTAGCTCGAGGGTAGAAGACAGAGGGTGGTGGTGGAGGGATGTTTTTCGGACAGGAGGCCTGTGACCAGTGGAGTGCCACAAGGATCGGTGCTGGGTCCACTACTTTTCATCATTTATATAAATGATTTGGATGTGAGCATAAGAGGTACAGTTAGTAAGTTTGCAGATGAGATCAAAATTGGAGGTGTAACGGACAGCGAAGAGGGTTACCTCAGATTACAACAGGATCTTGATCAGATGGGCCAATGGGCTGAGAAGTGGCAGATGGAGTTTAATTTAGATAAATGCGAGGTGCTGTATTTTGGAAAAGCAAATCTTATACACTTAATGGTAAGGTCCTGGGGTGTGTTGCAGAACAAAGAGACTTTGGAGTGCAAGTTCAAAGCTCCTTGAAACTGGAGTCGCAGGTAGAAAGGATAGTGAAGAAGGCGTTTGGTATGCTTTCTTTTATTGGTCAGTGTATTGAGTACAGGAGTTGGGAGGTCATGTTGCAGCTGTACAGGACATTGGTTAGGCCACTGTTGGAATATTTTGTGCAATTCTGGTCTCCTTCCTATCGAAAAGATGTTGTGAAACTTGAAAGGGTTCAGAAAAGATTTACAAGGATGTTGCCAGGGTTGGAGGATTTGAGCTATAGGGAGAGGCTGAACAGGCTGGGGCTGTTTTCCCTGGAGTGTCGGAGGCTGAGGGGTGACCTTGTAGAGGTTTACAAAATTATGAAGGGCATGGATAGAATAAATAGACAAAGTCTTTTCCCTGGGGTCCAGAACTAGAGGGTATAGGTTTAGAGTGAGAGGGGCAAGATATAAAAGAGACCTAAGGGGCAACATTTTCACGCAGAAGGTGGTACGTATATGGAATGAGCTGCCAGAGGAAGTGGTGGAGGCTGGTACAATTGCAACATTTAAAAGGCATTTGGATGGGTATATGAATAGGAAGGGTTTGCAGGGATATGGGCCGGGTGCTAGCAAGTGGGACTAGATTGGGTTGGGATATCTGGTCGGCATGGACGTGTCAGACCGAAGGGTCTGTTCCATGCTGTACATCTCTATGACTCTATAACCTGGCATGCCAATCATCTTCAACATGCACACTCTCCAGCATCCATGCACACTGGCAGCAGTATGTACCATCTACAAGACACAGGACAACTCACCAAGGCTCCTTCAACAGCACCTTCCACACCCACAACCTCCACAGCATAAACCATTGTCCATTGTCATTAAAAACTCATCCAATTCACTCATGTCCTTTTGGGAGGGAAATCTGGCATCCTTACCTAGTCTGTGTTTTGAGCAGTTCGCACAGTCAATGAATGCTGGCCCAAGCAGCAATGTCCACCTCCCATGAATAAATGAAAATAAGGAGGGTTGGTGACATGGTGTTTAGCCAGAGATGATATGAGAAAACGTTTTTCAGGCAGTGAGCTGTTACACTTGAGGTTCTGAAAAATCTGCCTTCACATGTTAGACTCTTTCACTCGTCATGGATTCCCAGCAGAAGGAACAGTTTCTGTCCACTGCATGCGTTTCCCTGTACAATGCTGGAAAATAAATCAATCTCATCGCCTTTAATCTCTAAGTGCCAGGGAATAGAAACAACATTGGTGTGTTCGAAAGCTTGAAGGTCAGCTTTTGGTGTCCAGATGCATTCTGGCAAATCAATGCCACCCTCCTTGCAAAATCTTTCACTTTGAACTAAACTGAAATCCATGCAATCTTTCAGCAGAAAGGCTGGCTGATTGTTGCAACATAACCACAGGTTTTGATTCATTGGAAAATATTACAAACCTTAATGAAACAACACAGAATAAACTGTCAGCATAAATCTACATCAACAACGGCAGCAACGCAGAAGGGTGTGTGTCAAACCCAGTCCTGTCTGATTAGCACCATACTGTACCAGGATTGAGGAAATGTTCAAATGTTTGTGTGTTACTTTCCATTTAAAGCCCCAACAGACCAAGGTTTTGAATGGAATGGGATGAAAACCTTCACAAGGAAAGCTTTAAGCCAGGAGCCAGTGAAGCAGCAGAGCAATGACAGAACCAGTCTTGTCTCTACCGTTGTGTGGTTACGACAGTAAAACTCAATCCATTTACGACTAACCGCATACAGAACTGCTCAGGTTTCTTACAACATGCCAAGAAAGGAAGTGAAGCCTCCAGCAACCCACCAGCTAGCTGTACACACAACCCCTCGTTGTCTCAGGTAATGTTGAGTCATGTACAGCAGAGGTCAGTGTGTACATAAGACGCAGACATGTTTGAGAGAGCGTGTACAATGCACAGTATGTGTGCGTGAACACAGAAGTATATATGAAACAGAGAATGTGTGTGTGTGTGTGTGTGCGCGCACGCGTGTACAGTGTGTGAGTGGGAGCGGTACCCCAGTGACAGGCAGTCTGTGTGTGGGACTGTACCACAGTAAAAGTCAGTGTGTGTATGGGACTGTATCCCAGTGAGAGTCAGCGTGCGAGGGACTGTACCCCAGTGAAAGTTAGTGTGTGTGGGACTGTACCCCAGTGAGACAATAGACAACAGGTGGAGTAGACCATTCTGCCCTTCGAGCCTGCAACACCATTCAATATGATCATGGCTGATCATCCTTAATCAGTATCCTGTTCCTGCCTTATCTCCCATAACCCTTGATTCCACAATCCTTGAGAGCCCTATCCAACTCTTTCTTAAATGAATCAGAGAGTGGGCCTCCACTGCCCTCTGGGGCAGAGCATTCCACACAGCCACCACTCTCTGGGTGAAGACGTTTCTCCTCATCTCTGTCCTAAATGGTCTACCCCGTATTTTTAAGCTGTGTCCTCTGGTTCGGCACTCACCCATTAGTGGAAACATGTTTCCTGTCTCCAGAGTGTCCAATCCTTTAATACCTTTCAGTGTATGTGGCTGTACCACAGTGAGAGTCAGTGCATGTGGGACTGTACCCCAGTGAGAGTCAGTGTGTGTGGGAGTGTACCCCAGTGAGAGTCAGCGTGTGGGGGACTGTACCCCAGTGAGAGTCAGTGTGTGGGGGACTGGGACCCATACCCAGTGATAGTCTGTGAGAGAGTGTTCAATTAGGACAACGTAGAGCCATTGTTAGGCTTTGTCCACACTTTGTGGTCCCAGTGGAAAAGATTTCTCCAGTTGGCAACAGAATGGAAGACGACAGGGCTCGGCTAGTTAACGTGAAGCTGCTGCAATAATGAAAGAACTTTTACATTTATGCACACAAGCCTTTCATCTATTTGATATTAGCACCGCCCCAAATCCTCAATCAACCCAGCTCAGGGAGATTCCGTTGTGTCAGGTATTGGCGTTTCAGCTACAGACTGGTTTCCTGAGCTGTCAAACACATTTCACCACTCAGAATCCAGACTTTCTGGTAATACCAGACCTGCACTGGATCCCTGTTTGTGAATCTCAACACAGCTAAACTGAAAATCCACTTAAAACCAGAAGCAACAAATACATCGTCACTTCAGTCAGTAGCTCATGCCTGAAACTCCTATTCCAGGAGTTAGAGTCAGTATGTGTGTGGGACCCTGTGCCCAGCCAAGAGTCAGTGTGTGTGAGACTGTACCCCAGTGAGATAGTGTGCGTGGATTGTACCCCAGTGGTAGTCAATGCACGTGTGGGACTGTATCCCTGTGAGAGTCAGTGTGTGTGGGACTGTACCCCAGTGAGAGTCAGTGTGTGTGGGACTGTACCCCAGTGAGTGTCAGTGTGTGTAGGACTGTACCCCAGTGAAAGTCAGTGTGTGTATGACTGTACCCCAGTGAGAGTCAGTGTGTGTGGCACTGTACCCCAGT
>NC_057733.1:54951707-54958812 GCF_004010195.1 Chiloscyllium plagiosum | reverse complement strand
TACCCCAGTGAGAGTCAGTGTGTGTGGGACTGTATCCCAGTGTGAGAGTCAGTGTGTGTGGGACTATACCCCAGTGAGAGTCAGTGTGTGTGTGGGACTGTACCCCAGTGAGAGTCAGTGTGTGTGGGACTGTACCCCAGTGAGAGTCAGTGTTTGTGGGACTATACCCCAGTGAGAGTCAGTGTGTGTGGGACTGTATCCCAGTGAGAGTCAGTGTGTGTGTGGGACTGTACCCCAGTGAGAGTCAGTGTGTGTGGGAATGTACCCCAGTGAGAGTCAGTGTTTGTAGGACTGTACCCAGTGAGAGTCGGTGTGTGTGGGACTGTACCCCAGTGAGAGTCAGTGTGTGTGGGACTGTACCCCAGTGAGTGTCAGTGTGAAGAAGGGAAGAAATGTTTGGTGCCAGTTGATCTCTTTCTCAGCTGCTGCTGAGAATAAGCAGTAAGCTAATGAAAGCATTCTTCTATCAATGGGATCTCTCTCTCTGTGTTTATCATGCTGGGACAGAAACATCCATTGCACTCAGTTCATTGAAAAGCACTGGACGTGTTCTCTGTGCCAGTCTCCAGGCTGGTGTAACTGTATCTGTTGTAATCCTCTTGTTCCTGTGATCTCCCATTGACTGCATCCCCCACATTCTTCTGTAGTTAATGCACGGCTCCTGCTCAGAGATGACTGGAGCTAGTGGCATCAGCAGGGAGACCTGAACTTCTTATTCTTACACACACGCCTATTCACACACACTACCCCAACACAGAAATACCTGCATTTACACAATCACACATGCACGTGGTCTCATTCACACTTGCATATTCATTAACACATACAAACACCTGAGCAAGGCTCTAATTGAAAGATGATGTTTCCTCGTTTGTCTTCGACACTCCCAACATCAACGTAGATGTGATATCATCACAAAAAGAGCTCGGACACTGAAATAATTCCTTTGCTCCTGGTGGCCATGGCATCTTTCACTTCCATCTGAGACTGCACACTGGCCCTAACTTTCATGCCTCAGGCGAAGATGACACTTCTGAAGGGACAGCAGACCCCCTGTCTGACATTTGGAGTGGCTGCCCAGAGCTCTTTGCTCTTGTCTCTGGAAGGACCTTGGACCCACAACCTGTCACTGAGAGGAGAGTGACCTACTCACCATGGCACAGCGAATCTTGTCTGAACCTGATGTCATTGTGAATGCCTCAAACTGAAAGCTGCCCACTTCACATGAAAAGAGGTCTTGTTTCTGTGTGTGAACACTGTTGCAATAGGTGTCTCTCCTGGCACACCATATCAAAGACATTCTTTTTAATTTATCCTTTCACAGGACAGTAATGTTGCTGGCAAGGCCAGCATTTGTTGCCTATTACTAATTGCCCTTGACAGAGTGGCTCAGACTATTCTAGAGACGAGATAAAAGGCAACCACATTGTTGCAGGTCTGGAGTCATATTTCGGCCAGACTAAGTAGGGAGAGCAGGCCTCCATCCCTGCAGCACATTAGTGAACCAGATGGGTTTTTAACAACCATGCCAGTTTCATGCTTGCCATCACTGAGAATAGCTTTCAATTCCAGAGTTATTCGGTGAATTTAAATTCCACTGGCTGCCTACAGTGGGATTTGAACCCATGTCCCCAAAACATGAGCCTGGGCTTCTGACTTAACTGCCCAGTGATAGTGCCACTGTGACCCCATCCTCCCCAGCCTGTGGGTCATTGCCCCAGGAGGGATGGGCCTGGTAGAGGGGCCACTCACCTTGGTGAGGTAATAGACTGACTGCTGAAAGGTGAACATAATGACCTCCTCCAGTACTGTCATGGCCTCTTCGCTCGCCGCCTTCGTGGACGAGAGCTGGTCCTTATGACAATCTATGGAAATAGAACCATCAGGAGATTAGGGATCAAAATATAAATAGCAAACATTTTCATAGCAATGCAGGCAACCTTCTAATCACAAACTCATATGGAAAGTCAAATCAAATTGATCATGTAAATGTCTATCTTCATGATTTGTATTGTGCTTTGTATGTATCTTACATGAGTATATGTTGTGTATATGATTTAAGTATGTGGGATTTATGTGAGTGAGAGTGTGTGCATGTATGTATATGTGTGTGCATGAGCATGCGTGTGTGCATGAGCGTGTATATATATATGCATGAATGTGAGCATGCATGTGTGTGTGTATGTATAGGCGTGTGTGTGAGCGTGCATGTGTGTGCATGAGCGTGAGCATGTGTGTATATGTTTGTGCGTGTGCACGAGCATGTGTGCGTATCAAACATTCCCGAGAAAGAGAGTACCCATTAAACATGACAGGGAGATGAGGAAACTTTTCCTTTGCTGTGGTCACTAAATGACCCTGTGGCACAGCAAATGTTTAATGAATTAATCCTCACTTAGCGGGTCATGAATACAGGGAGTTTCAGCGACTCTCATTGTGAAGTCCCCCTGAGGTGTTTTGGAGAGCCACATGTCAACGTGTGCCCCATTCCTCCAACCTCTCAAGGAGAGCTGGTTACACCCAGGCACTCTGGCACTCGAAGGGGAGTCATTGATGCCCTGGATTGTTAGCTCAGTGGTGGTCTTACTGACCCATCGCCATGAGTGAGAGACAGCAGAGGGTGCCCAGGAGAGTAAATGTGATCGATTTCAATGGGGAAAGATGGTAGGAGGCACTGAACATTAATATGTACTGGTTGGGCCGAATGCCCTGTTTGTGTGAAATACACCATGGAATCAGATCACTCCTTTGTATATGCAAGGGAACACTGGCGCAGTCTGTGCAGCCCTGTCCTGATAATGTCACTCCTAAAAACTGAGTGTAACACTAGAAAGAGACTGCACTGTGACAGGATTGTCTCCCTCCCTCCTGCTGACCAATCCGACTGGCTTCATGGGATGGGGAAATACTCAGTTGTCCCCTAACTCTCTGAGCTGCCCAGATCCCTGGAGAGCTGCTGATTTCAACCCCTCCTGTTTGAAGATTCCTTTGAGAAGGTTTCAGATGGATTGGAGTTCTGAGTGGTGTGAGGATTTGCAGTGCACCCAATTCACTTTGAACACTGTGACTAATCCAAGAATCAGCCCATTCAAGCATTCCAATTAAAACTCTCAAAGTCTCTCGTCACCCTGAGGTAATATGGTCACACACAATAGCTTGCCTCGCTGTCTGACCCAGAGCCCATACCCACTCAATGATTCTCCCTGCCCACAACCTGTTTCCCCCCAGGGATGTCTGAGCAGCCCAGTGATTGATTCATTCAATTGATGGTAGAGCTTCACTCTGTTTTGAGAGAGAAAACAGGGAAGGGTGGGGAATGGGGGGGAGACAGAGAAAGAAAAAGAGAGAGCGAGTGCATGTGTTAAAGGGGAGAAGGAAGAAGGGAGGGGGAAATAGATCAGGAGCCAGGCAGCTGGGAGACCACGGTGTCATGGAGATATTGTTGGATGAGTAATCCAGAGGTCCAGGCTAACACTCGACATATTCAGTTCAAATCCCACGACAACAGCTGATGGAATTTAAATTCAATCACTACATCTGGAAGTGAAAGCTAATCTCAGAGACAGTAACCACAGAGCTCTCAACAATTGTTCTAAAAGCTCATCTCCTCCACTACGGAAGGAAATCCTGGTCTGGCTCACAAGTGACTCCAGACCCACAGCAACATGGTTGACTTTCAACAATCCTCTGAAATGGTCTAACAAACTGTTCTCTTCAAGGGTCAATTAGACACAGGCAACAAATACTGTCCTTGCCAGAAACATGACAGATTAAAGAAAGGAAATAGGGAGGGAGTAGAAGAGAATTGGATGAAGTGTTCAGGAAAGGAAGAAAATGAGAAATGGTCATATTTGGATGCATCGGGTAAATGTTTGGCCAATTTCTTTTGGTCAAATGCTAACACAGGGCAGCAATGGCACTTACCGTCTTCTCACTACACCCAGCATTCGCACTACACCTCGCAGTCACTCAATACACAAAACTGTCTGTGTCCACAGCCCTACGTGCAGACAACACTGTGTGTGTGTGTAAATAACCGTGTATGTACATTGAATTATAGAATCCCTACAGCATGGAAACAGCCCCTCAGCTCAACAACCCCTCTAAAGACTCATTCACCTAGTCCTATTCCCCTCCCCTATTATTCTACATTTACCCCTGACTAATTAGATTAGATTAGATTAGATTACTTACAGTGTGGAAACAGGCCCTTCGGCCCAACAAGTCCACACCGCCCCGCTGAAGCGCAACCCACCCATACCCCTACATTTACCCCTTACCTAACACTATGGGCAATTTAGCATGGCCAATTCACCTGACCTGCACATCTTTGGACTGTGGGAGGAAACCGGAGCACCCGGAGGAAACCCACGCAGACACGGGGAGAACGTGCAAACTCCACACAGACAGTCGCCTGAGGCGGAAATTGAACCTGGGTCTCTGGCGCTGTGAGGCAGCAGTGCTAGCCACTGAGCCACCGTGAACTTTAAGCTAACCTTTTGTGTACATAGCCATGCATGTACACACAACTGTGCATGTACATGAGCATGTGTGTATGTAACTGTGGGTGTGTACGGAATGGCGAGTGAACATTACCATATGTGTAGATAACCACGAGCCAATACAACCATGTGGGTACACAACCACTGAGGTGTGTGACAGTGCACTAACACGTACTCACTCACCATTCTGCTCTGTGTGCTGATCCCATGTTAAGAGTTTGGGAACGTCCTGTTGAATGAAGTGCAGCAGTTCGATGGAATTGGACATCCAGTATATGAGAGGCTGCAGTCCTGGAATCAGGTCTGGCATTCGGATCGGAAGGACTTCCTCACTGTCCCCGGTCTCACTGTCATGGGAAACATCAATTGATCGAGGTCAGTCACTACAGACAAGCCAGAGGCAAAACAAGGCCACGACACCAACATGCAGATTGGGGAAAGAAGTGGGAAAGTCCATTCAAATTGTGCCATGATACAGCATAAAGAGACCATTCGACCAATCATGCCTGTGCTCGCTCTTTGGGAGAGCTATACAATTCATCCCAAGTGGTTCCACACAACTGCTCTTTGCCCATGACACTGCATCTTTTCCCTGATCGAGAATTTAATTCATTTATCATCTTTGAATTTGTTTCCATTGCCCTTTCAGACAATGTGTTCCAGATCACATCCTGCTGGGTCATTTCATTTCCCTTGAGTCATGGCTTTTTTGTTCCCTGATTCTCTTTAATCTGGATCCACTGTTCTGCCATTGGAAACAGTTTCACCTTAATTCCTCAACCCAAAGTTGTCGTCACGTTCAGTAACACACACTGCTCCAAGGAGAATAATCCCAATCTCTCCAGTCTCAACATTCACTGGAAACTGGGACTGCCACAAATGTTCCGGGAAACCTGTTCTGTTCTCTCTCACCATCCTCCAAAGTTTTGGAATTCCTGCCCTTGCAGAACTGGTGGTGGTTGGGAAGGTTGGGGGGGATGCTTCCTCCAGCAAACAGACAGCAGCACATCAAGAAAGCACCTTAACACCACCTTGTCAGGGAAACCATGGTTGAGCAATAAATGCTGGCCCACACAGTAATACCCACACTGCACAGATAACGGGCACACTCTACCAACTGGAAATATTCTCTCAATTAATGAGAAACGAGATGCAGAAAGATCTTTCCAAGCCCAAGATCCCACCCCCATGATCAATCTCTTGCAGGGGGTACAGGAGACGTTTACAAGAATGATCCCGGGGATGAAGAGTTTGTCATATGAGGAGTCGTTGAGGACCCTGGGTCGGTACTCAGTGGAGCTCAGTTGGATGATTGAAAGTTACAGAATACTGACAGACCTTGATAGAGTTGACATGGAGAAGATGTTTCCACGAGTAGGAGAGACTAGGATCCGAAGGCACAGCCTCAGGGTGAAGGGTCAACCCTTTGAAACTGAGATGAAGAAGAATTTCGTCAGGTAGAGGGTGGTGAATCTATGGAACTCATTGCCACGGAGGGATGTGGGGGCCAGGTCATTGAGTGGATTTACAAGAGATAGTTAAGTTCCTGATGAGTAAGGGAATCAAAAGTAATCGGGATAAGGCATGAGAATGGGGTTGACAAACACATCAGGTATGATCGAACAGGGGAGCAGATTCGAAAAGGCTGAATGACCCAATTCAGTTCCTATACCTCATGACCTTATAAGGGCAAAGGCAGCAGACACATGGGAACACCAGCCCCTATATGTTCCCCTCCAAGCCACCCTCACCATCCTGACTTGGAAATAAATCGCTGTTGCTTCAGCGTTTCTGGGTCAAAATCCTGGAAACTCCAAGGGCATTGTGGGTCCACTTACAGCAAGTGGACTGCAAGTGGTTCAAGGAGGCAGTTCACCCCCATCTTCTCAAGGGGCAACTAGGATCGGGGCAATAAATGCTGGGCCCAGCCAGCGACGTCTACATCCTGTGAATGAACTGAAGAAACCTTTTCACCTTTAGGTACAAGCTTCTCAAGCCCCTGCAGACCCTGCATTATAATAGCACCTTTCAGCACAGCAGGAAATCCCAAAGTACATTTGAGTTAATAAAGAACTGTGAAAGTGTAATGACAATTGTAAAACAAGAAACACAATATTGTAGAACAAGGCCAAACAGCAATTTACACTTTACAAAGCACAGTTCACTTCTGAAAATGCCGAGGTGATTCACTAGAGTACACAAAGACAGAGCAAACCACCGCGCTGCAAATTATCACAGGTGACTAAAAACCTTGCCAAAGAAGTGGATATTAAAGAGTTTCATACAGGAGAGTGAGCCACACTGTCAGAAGGTCAGTGCTGAGGGAATGCCGCACTGTCGGAGGATGCCGAGGTGATTCACTAGAGTACACAAAGACAGAGCAAACCACCGCGCTGCAAATTATCACAGGTGACTAAAAACCTTGCCAAAGAAGTGGATATTAAAGAGTTTCATACAGGAGAGTGAGCCACACTGTCAGAAGGTCAGTGCTGAGGGAATGCCGCACTGTCGGAGGGTCAGTGCTGAGGGAGTGCCGCACTGTCGGAGGGTCAGTGCTGAGGGAGTGCCGCACTGTCGGAGGGTCAGTGCTGAGGGAGTGCGGC
>NC_057733.1:54939850-54951272 GCF_004010195.1 Chiloscyllium plagiosum | reverse complement strand
GATCAGTGTGTTACAGTGAGGTGTGTGGGGTATATCAGAGCATTACAGTGAGGGGTGTGGGGTATATCAGAGCATTACAGTGAGGGGTGTGGGGTATATCAGAGCATTACAGTGAGGGGTGTGGGGTATATCAGAGCATTACAGTGAGGGGTGTGGGGTATATCAGAGCATTACAGTGAGGGGTGTGGGGTATATCAGAGCATTACAGTGAGGGGTGTGGGGTATATCAGAGCATTACAGTGAGGGGTGTGGGGTATATCAGAGCATTACAGTGAGGGGTGTGGGGTATATCAGAGCATTACAGTGAGGGGTGTGGGGTATATCAGAGCATTACAGTGAGGGGTGTGGGGTATATCAGAGCATTACAGTGAGGGGTGTGGGGTATATCAGAGCATTACAGTGAGGGGTGTGGGGTATATCAGAGCATTACAGTGAGGGGTGTGGGGTATATCAGAGCATTACAGTGAGGGGTGTGGGGTATATCAGAGCATTACAGTGAGGGGTGTGGGGTATATCAGAGCATTACAGTGAGGGGTGTGGGGTATATCAGAGCATTACAGTGAGGGGTGTGGGGTATATCAGAGCATTACAGTGAGGGGTGTGGGGTATATCAGAGCGTTACAGTGAGGGGTATAGGTTATATCAGAGTGTTACATTGACGGGTGTGTGGTATATCAGAGCGTTATAGTGAGGGGTGTGGGGTATATCAGAGCGTTACAGTGAGGGGTATAGGTTATATCAGAGTGTTACATTGACGGGTGTGTGGTATATCAGAGCGTTATAGTGAGGGGTGTGGGGTATATCAGAGCGTTACAGTGAGGGGTGTGGGGTATATCAGAGCGTTACAGTGAGGGGTATAGGTTATATCAGAGTGTTACATTGACGGGTGTGGAGTATATCAGAGCGTTACAGTGAGGGGTGTGGGGTATATCAGAGCGTTACAGTGAGGGGTGTGGGGTATATCAGAGCGTTACAGTGAGGGGTATAGGTTATATCAGAGTGTTACATTGACGGGTGTGTGGTATATCAGAGCGTTATAGTGAGGGGTGTGGGGTATATCAGAGAATTCTACTGTGAAGTTTGGGCTATCTTTTAGAAACTGAACAGAATAATAACCCCCGATACTGACCCACATGACTGTTTGGATCTGGCTTGCTATCCTGAGCAGCAATCTGCGGAAGTCTGTGGGCCTGAAGGAGCTGGCTGAGTGCTGGATACACTGGCAGAGCAGGAAGGCTGGGCTCAGTTTGGAGTGCACCCTGTCTTTGGCAGGGCTGTTGATAATCCAGTTCAGAAGTGCATCTTCCTGCGAGAGATTGTACATGAAGACATAGTCTCTGCCCTTCGAGTCTTTCAGCCTGGGAGCAGGTTTCTCTGCTGAAGGAATTATGACCTGCTGTTGATTCTCCTGAACGATGCAGCCACACATCTTACACATCAGCTCCCCACCTGGGCTCAGGCTCAGCACTGGCGACGGGTACCACGCAGGGTTTTGGCTGACAGGAAGTTTGCAGAGGGTCGGGTCTTTGTACATGAAGAGGTAGTGGGCCCCCATGCCCAGGAGGTCACCTGGCTGCAGCTGGCTCTCTGTGCAGAGCCGGAGACCGTTGTGAGTGACCACTGCTCCTTTGCCCGGTTTGATCAGTGTCACCAGCTCAGTGCCATCAGCACTCTCTCTGCTGGAGCTCACCTCGTGACGCCGCACCCAGCAATGTTGCAAGCAGATATCTGGGGCTGACAACTGGATGTCCACCTTCTGCCGCTCCTCCTCACCTCTTGGCTCATCCAAGTAGCGGCCAAACACATGACTGCTTCCATTCAGCACATAAATAACAAAATCCTGGAATTAAAGACAAACTCGTAAGAGAGGACACACAAACAAGGAGACAGGAAAGAAGGCTAAAGATCAGGAAGGATGGTTCCTGTCTCTACCAGATAGTCACAACCCTCGGGTGAAACTTCTATCCTCAAGTCCCTTCAACACCTCCTGCTTCTTCCTTTAAAACAGTGTTCCCTTGTTACTGACCCTGCTACAAAGTGAAAACCCTGTCTACGTATCTGAGAACGTTGTACAGCCCAGCCTTCTCCACTTTAAGGTTAACAACTCCAGCCTGTTTAGTGTCTCTTCAGAGCTGAATCACTCCAGGCCAGGCGCCATCACAGTGAATCTCCGCTGCACCCTCTCGAGGTGAATCGCATCTTTTCTACAGTGTGGTGACAAGAACTGCACACAGTACCCCAGCTGTGGTCTAACTAATGCTGCTCCATCATACCCTCCTTTTGTATTCAAAGCCTTGATTGAATAGCAAGTATCCCTCATGTCTCTTTCGCCACCTTATCCCCTGTCCTGCTGCCCTCCTGGAGTCCTACCATTGGTTGCATGCTCCCTTGCCGTATTCGTCCTCACAAAATGCACCTCATATTTATACAGTCATAGTGTTATACAGCATGGAAACACACCCTTTGGTCCAACTAGTCCATGCTGACCAGACATCCTAATCCGGCCTAGTCCCGTCTGCCAATATTTGACCCATATCCTTATAAACCCTTCCTATCATGCAAGTTGGTGATGTAGTGAACAGCAAAGAAAGCCTTCGACTATCGGACAATATACAGACCAGCTGCTCAAATGGGCACACTGTGGCATTTAATCTTTAAAAGTCAGAGCATTGAGTATAGGAGTTAGAACAACATTTTACGGCTGTACAGGATATTGGTGAGGCCATTTTTTAAAAAAGTATGTACAATTCTGGTTGCCCCTCTATAGGAAGGATGTTGTTAAACTTGAGAGGGAGCAGAAAAGATATACAAAGATGTTGTCAGGATTGAAGATTTTGAGTTTTAGTGAGAGACTGAATAGGCCAGGATTTTTAATTCCTGGAGCACTGGAAACCTTATAGAGATTTCTAAAATCATGAGGACAATCATTCAGATTACATTTTAAATGTTGTAATTGTACCAGCCGCCACCACTTCCTCTGGCAGCTTGTTCCATACACATACCACCCTCTGCACGAAAAGGTTACCCTTTTCGAAAGGTCCTTTCTAAATCGTTCCCCTTAAACCTATGCCCACTTGCTTTGGATTCCCCCACCCCGGGGAACAGACAAAGAAGAAAGAAAATTACAGCACAGGAACAGGCCCCTCGGCCCTCCAAGCCTGTGTCGATCCAGATCCTCGATCTAAACCTGTCGCCTATTTCCTAAGGATCTGTATCCCTCTGCTCCCTGCCCATTCATGTATCTGTCTAGATACATCTTCAATGACACTATTATGCCCGCTCCTATCATCTCCACTGGCAACGCATTCGAGGCACCCACCACCCTCTGCATAAAGAACTTTCCACGCATATCTCCCTCATACTTTTCCCCTCTCACCCTGAACTCGTGACCCCGAGTAATCGAGTCCCACGTTCTGGGAAAAAGCTTCTTGCTATCCACCCTGTTCATATCTCTCATGATCTTGCAGACCTCAATCAGGTCCCCCCTCAACCTCCATCTTTTAAATGAAAATAATCCCAATCTACTCAACCTCTCTTCATAGCTCGCACCCTCCAGACCAGGCAACATCCTGGTGAAGCTCCTCTGCACCCTCTCCAAAACATCCACATCCTTTTGGTAATGTGGTGAGCAGAACTGTATGCAGGACAGACATTGTCTATTTATCCGATTTATGCCCTTCATGATTTCATAAACCTCTATAAGGTCACCCTTCAGCCTCTGATGCTCCAGGGAAAAAGCCCCAGCCTGTTTAGCCTTTCCCTATAGCTCAAACCCTTCAGTCCCAGCAACATCTTTGTAAATTCTTTCTGCACTCTTTCACGTTTCACAACATCCTTCCTATTGCAGGGAGACCAGAAATGAATGCAGTATTCTTAACGTGGCCTAACCAATGTCCTGTACAGCCACAACATGACCTCCCAACCCCTTTACTCAATGCTCTGACTTTTCAACATTAAATCCCACTTGTCACAGTTTGCCCATCTGACCAACCCGTATATATCATCCTGCTGTCTGAGGTGACATCACCAACTTACATGTCATCTGCAAACTTAGCTATCTGCATGTCATGTCATTACATGTCATCTGCAAACAAGAACAGGAAGGCAGATTACTACCTCAATGGAGTCAATTTAGGTAAAGGGGCAGTACAGAGAGATCTGGGTGTTCTTGTACACCAGTCAATGAAGGTAAGCATGCAGGTGCAGCAGGTAGTGAAGAAGGCTAATAGCATGCTGGCCTTCATAACAAGAGGAATTGAGTATAGAAGCAAAGAGGTGCTTCTGCAGCTGTATAGGGCCCTGGTGAGACCACACCTGGAGTACTGTGTGCAGTTCTGGTCTCCAAATTTGAGGAAAGACATTCTGGCTATTGAGGGAGTGCAGCGTAGGTTCACGAGGTCAATTCCTGGAATGGCAGGATTATCTTACACTGAAAGACTGAAGCGACTGGGATGGTATACCCTTGAGTTCAGAAGACTGAGAGGAGATCTGATTGAGACATATAAGATTATTAAAGGATTGGACACTCTGGAGGCAGGAAACATGTTTCCGCTGATGGGTGAGTGCCGAACCAGAGGACACAGCTTAAAAATACGGGGTAGACCATTTAGGTCAGAGATGAGGAGAAACTTCTTCACCCAGAGAGTGGTGGCTGTGTGGAATGCTCTGCCTCAGAGGGCAGTGGAGGCCCAGTCTCTGGATTCATTTAAGAAAGAGTTGGATAGAGTTCTCAAAGATAGTGGAATCAAGGGTTATGGAGATAAGGCAGGAACAGGATACTGATTAGGAATGATCAGCCATGATTATATTGAATGGCGGTGCAGGCTCGAAGGGCTGAATGGCCTACTCCTGCACCTATTGTCTATTGTCTATCAAACCCTTGATATTCATGTACATGATTAATATACACAACAAGCAGCTATTGTATGGCTCTGGGAAACAGGCTTCCATTCACAACCTTTGACCATCACTGTCTGGCTCTGATCATTTTGATATAATTTGCCAAGCTGCCCTGGAACCAATGGGCTCTTACTGCATTGACCAGCCTTCCATGTGAGACTTTGTTAAAAGCTTCATTGAAGTCCAGGTAAATGGCATCCACTGCACCACTGCCACCCCCACACTGAGACATCTCCTTGACAAACTCACTCAGACCTGTCAGCCATGATCTCTCCTGACAAAGCCTTGTCAACATCCTTAATTAATCTTTGCTTCTCCATGTGAAGATACTTATTTCCCTTAAAAATACTTCCAGTTGTAATTCCTTTCATTTTTGACTCTAGGCTTAGAAAGGATGAAAGATTCTGCTTTTAAGAAAGGAGACTATGTAAAGAGGCGGCTGCAATTTTAAAGATCATGTTGATTGCAGCACATTGTATACAATGGTAATTTTTCTGAGTCAAACAGCATTAATCTAAAAGGTTCTGAACAAAAGGAAAACTGCTTGACGACAATGTTTGATTGGTTCCTAACCAAGGGATTATGGTTTGTGTGTTGCCAATGCTGCACTGAGAGAGTGCCGCACCGTCAGAGGGTCAGTGCTGAGGGTATGCCGCATTGTCGGAGGGTCAGTGCTGAGGGAGTGCCGCACTGTCAGAGGGTCAGTGCTGAGGGAGTGCCGCACTGTCAGAGGGTCAGTGCTGAGGGAGTGCCGCACTGTCGGAGGGTCAGGGCTGAGGGAGTGCCACAGTGTCAGAGGTTCAATGCTGAGGGTACTCTAGCCCCATCTTTGAGTTCTTGGCCCATCACATTGGATGGTATAGCATTACAAATTGTTGGCTAAATGCTGCTTAAATATTATGCAGTTTCTGTTTCAAGCACATAGTTCCAGATGCCCACCATCCTCTGGGTGAGTAAACGTCCCATCAGCTCTCCAGTGTTTCTCCTATCCTATGTTAAATCTCTGCCCTCTGGTTACTAACCATTCCAACTAATGGAGAAAAGCAATCTGAGGGAGAGCAGCAGTATTCATATTCACTCACTCATCAATTAACATCACAAAACAAATTGCACATTATCCTGGTAGTGCCTGTGGGATTCAGCTGTGCTCAAATTAGCTACTGCAGTTCCTCCATTACATTTCAAAGGTTTGCTGCTGGCTTTTGGCAGTGGGACATCCTGAAGTTGTGATAAGAACAGCAGGGTTTTGTTAATGGAGGTGTTGCTCTCTGTATCAGGAATAATCAGACTGCAGTCATTTTCACTCTAGGAGGCTAGTTTGTTATCACAGCTTTTACCATCCTGAGGGAAAAATGTCCCTCAGAATGGATCTGTAACATTTATCCTGATCACAAATCCTAGAGAAACATCAACATCGAGGAGCAAGAAGGGATGCCACAGGGAATATTTCATTCCTGAGGAATGACGAGAAAGGAATAGACCAGGAACCAGAGGAAAAACAGGATGGACTTCTGGAGAGAGAAACATGGAATTCCTACAGCAGTAGGAAGTGGGATTGAGGGATACACAGAATAACTCATTTCTTGTATTTCTTGCCTGTCTTCTCTTGTGAATAGATGATTGGCATTGGAGGCAGAAACCCTTCAAATAAAATGATTAGTTGGTGTGGGTCAATGTGTTCTTACCTTCCTGGAACTGTAGCCCTGCAGCAGGAGAAAGTAGGGGAACTCAAACGGTGGGTGGATGGAATATTGGGTGGAGGTGTCGTCACTGCTTTCAGTCTCTTCCTTCTCGAGATTGAGACACAGCTGTTCCGTGTCCACCTCAGTCTCTGTAGCTTCCATCCAAGGATTCCTGTTTCTCCGTCTTGATTCCCTGCTCTTCCCTGATAGATTCACCTCACTGGCACTTCGCCAAAGGGCAAAGCTGCTTTCAATCTCCTCATCTGTCAGAGCCGACGAGGCCCGGGCTCGGCTCATTTGGAGTCGGCGAGCCTGGGCATTAATACCTGCCAGGGCAACAACAGGTGGAAGCTTAGAGGTATCATAGCGTGAAACACCGCGGGGGAATGTACCACAGCGTGACGCATCACAGAGGGATGTATCACAGCGTGACACATCCCGGGGGAACGCATCATAGTGTGACGCATCACGGAGGAACATAGCACAGCATGACACACCGTGGGGGAACATATCACATCGTGACGCAGCGCAGGGGAATGCATCACAGTGCGAGGGGTTTATTTTTCAATGACACAGGATATGCCCTCTCTCCATCACTCTTCCCATCTCTCTCTCTCGCTCACATGCTGTCTCTCTGTGTTCCTCACACTCACTCTCATCACTCACTCACTTTCTCTCTGTCACTATCTCTCTTCGTCACTCTCACACTCACTCTCTCTATCACTCACTCACTCTCTTTCTCTCCCATACTCTCTCTTTCTATCACACTCCCTATCTCTCTCTGTCACTCACACTTTCCCCACCTGGCCCTTCTTTCAGCTGCTTGTTACCTGCTGTCACTGTGTCTTTCTCTTTTGCTGCAATTTCTTCCACGTCAACCTTCCTGCGCATTTCAAACCTCCGAGCAAATCCCTCCTTTGGTTTCCAGAGTGACTGAAGAATAAGGGGCTTCTCACTGTCACTCACAACCCGAAAACACTCAGTCCGCCAATTGTGCTCCTCATCCGACCGTCCAATCACATCACAAAGGACATAATCACTGCTGGAGTTCTTGTCCAGGGAATATCTGGATAAATATCAAACATAAGCCATCTGACCAATTAAAATGATCATTCGACGCTGTCCCCCATCAAACACACCCAGACAGGTACAACATGGGGTTAGATACAGAGGAAAGCTCCCTCTACACAGTTCTAATGGTGTATCTCTGAAACAACTCTGTCCTCAGCAGGACCTCTTGGGGACTGAGTTTAGTTTTTTTGACAGGCAATCTGGGTACTGTTTCAGCACCCTCCAATTTACTATCATAATCCAGGTCGGGTTTTGACAGGAAATTTGCAATGTTTTTGATTCCATTTATCTCACATTCCTAGGTTTTGGATACATTCTGTACTGTTACCACTAAATGAGCCTATTTCAGATCCAGAAAATGTTTGGATGCTCAGATTCAGAAAACATACTGGGGCAATGAGGGCCAGCACCTGGTCAGTATTGGTCTTTATTCACTTGTAGGGTGAGGGCATTGCTGTTGGACCTGCATTTATTGCCCATCCCTAGTTGCCCTTGAGAGGTCCCTTCTTGAACTGCTACAGTCCATACGCTATAGGTAGACCCACGATGCCGTTGGAGAGGGAATTCCAAGATTTTTACTTAGCAATGCTGCAGGAACGGTGATATATTTTGAAGTCGAGGAGTGAGTGGCTTGGAGGGAAACTTGCAGGTGATGGTGTTGCCTTGTATCTGCTGCCCTTATACAAGGTGGAAGTGGTTGTGGGTTTGGAAAGTGCTGTCTGAGGACCTTTGGTGAATTGCTGCAGGGCACCTTCAATAGTGCACACTGTTGCTACTGAGCGTCAGCGGGGGATGTTTGTGGATGTGGTGCCAATCAAGTGGGCTACAGTGTTCTGGATGGTGGCAACCTTCTTGAGTGTTGTTGGAGCTGCTCCCATCCAGGAACGTGGGGAGTATTCCATCCCACTCCTGACTTGTGCCTTGGAGATGATGGACAGACTCTGGGGAGTCAGGAGGTGGCCTTTGACCTGCTCTTGTAGCCATTGTGTTTATGTAGTGAGTCCAGTTGAGTTTCTGGTCACTGGTAACCCCGAGAATGTTGATAGTGATAGATTCAGTTATGGTAACACCGTTAAATGTCATGGGGCAGTGATTAAATTGTCTCTTCTTGGAGATGTCACAGCCTGGCATTTGTGTGGTGTGAATGTTACTTGCCAATTGTCAGCCCAAACCTGGATGTTGTCCAGATCTTGTTACATTTGAACATGGACTGCTTCAGTATCTGAGGAGTTGTGAATGGTGCTGAACATTGTGCAATGATCAGTGAACATCCCCACTTCTGACCTTATGATGGAGAGAAGATTGAAGATGGTTGAGCCTAGGACACTATCCTGAGGAACTCTTGCAGAGATGTCCTGGAGGTGAGATGACTGACCTCCAACAATCACAACTAGCTTCCTATGTGTCAGGTGTGACTCCAACCACTGGAGAGTTCGCCCCCTGATACCCATTAGTACCAGTCAAGAATGTGGTGCTGGAAAAGCACAGCAGGTCAGGCAGCATCAGAGAAACAGGAGAATTGAAGTTTCAGTTTCAGGCCCTTCATC
Organism: Chiloscyllium plagiosum; assembly: GCF_004010195.1. Lineage (NCBI taxonomy): Eukaryota > Metazoa > Chordata > Chondrichthyes > Orectolobiformes > Hemiscylliidae > Chiloscyllium > Chiloscyllium plagiosum. The sequence goes on along the minus strand of NC_057733.1, from coordinate 54,942,073 downwards.
AGGACCCGACTGATTGCAGTCTTGCTAGGGCTCCTTGATGCCACACTCGGTTGAATGCAGCCTTGGTGTCAAGGTCTGTCCCTTTCCCCACCCTTCTGCAATGCAGCTCTTTTGTCCATGTTTGAACCAAGGCTGTAATGAGATCAGGAGCTGAGTGGCCCAGGGGGAACCTAAACTGGGCATCACTGAGCAGGTTATTGCTGAGCAATTGTTGCTTGTTAGTACTGTCAATGATACTGCTGCCTGAGACACAGAAGGTGGAGGGAGGGTGCTGCCTAAGAGGGGGAGTGCAGAGAGAGAGGGTGCTGCCTGAGAGAAGGGGTGCAGAGAGAGAGAGTGCTGCCTGAGAGAGGGGGTGCAGAGAGAGAGAGAGTGCTGCCTGAGAGAGGTGGTACAGAGAGAGAGTGCTGCCTGAGAGGGGTGCAGAGAGAGGGTGCTGCTGAGAGAGGGGGTGCAGAGAGAGAGGGTGCTGCCTGAGAGAAGGGTGCAGAGAGAGCGTGCTGCCTGAGAGAAGGGTGCAGAGAGAGCGTGCTGCCTGAGAGAAGGGTGCAGAGAGAGCGTGCTGCCTGAGAGAAGGGTGCAGAGAGAGCGTGCTGCCTGAGAGAAGGGTGCAGAGAGAGCGTGCTGCCTGAGAGAAGGGTGCAGAGAGAGCGTGCTGCCTGAGAGAAGGGTGCAGAGAGAGCGTGCTGCCTGAGAGAAGGGTGCAGAGAGAGCGTGCTGCCTGAGAGAAGGGGTGCAGAGAGAGAGAGTGCTGCCTGAGAGAGGGGGTGCAGAGAGAGAGAGTGCTGCCTGAGAGAAGGGGTGCAGAGACAGAGTGCTGCCTGAGAGAGGGGATGCAGAGAGAGGGTGCTGCCTGAGAGAGGGGGTGCAGAGAAACGGAGGTGCCTTAGAGAGGGTGCAGAGAGATGGTGCTGCCTGAGAGAAGGGGTGCAGAGAGTGAGAGTGCTGCCTGAGAGAGGGGGTGCAGAGAGAGAGAGTGTTGCCTGAGAGAGGAGGTGCAGAGAGAGGGTGCTGCCTGAGAGAATGGGTGCAGAGAGAGGGTGCTGCCTGAGAGAGAGGGTGCAGAGACAGAGGGTGCTGCCTGAGAGAGGGGGTGCAGAGATACGGTGCTGCCTGAGAGAAGGGGAGCAGAGACACGGTGCTGCCTGATAGAAGCGGTGCAGAGACAGGGTGCTGCCTGAGAGGGGGTGCAGAGAGAGAGTGCTGCCGGAGAGAAGGAGTGCAGAGAGAGAGTGCTGCCTCAGAGAGGGGGTGCAGAGAGAGAGTGCGGCCTGAGAGAAAAGAGGGGCAGAGAGAGAGACTGCTGCCTGAGAGAGAGGGTGCAGAGAGAGGGTGCTGCCGGAGAGAGAGGAGGGGCAGAGAGAGAGAGTGCTGTCTGAGAGAGGGGGTGCAGAGAGTAAGAGTGCTGCCTGAGAGAGAGGGTGCAGAGAGAGGGTGCTGCCTGAGAGAGAGGAGGGGCAGAGAGAGAGAGTGCTACCTGAGAGAAGGGGAGCAGAGAGAGGGTGCTGCCTGAGAGAGGGGGTGCAGAGAGAGAGAATGCAGCCTGAGAGAGCGGGTGCAGAGAGAGAGTGCTGCCTGAGAGAGCGGGTGCAGAGAGAGAGAGTGCTGCCAGAGAGAGAGGGTGCTGCCTGAGAGAGGGGGTGCAGAGAGAGGGTGCTGCCTGAGAGAAGGGGTGCAGAGAGAGTGCTGCCTGAGAGAGGGGGTGCAGAGAGAGAGAGTGCTGCCTGAGAGAAGGGGGGCAGAGACAGAGTGCTGCCTGAGAGAGGGGATGCAGAGAGAGGGTGCTGCCTGAGAGAGGGGGTGCAGAGAAACGGAGGTGCCTGAGAAAGGGGGTGCAGAGACAGAGTGCTGCCTGAGAAAGGGGGAGCAGAGAGATGGTGCTGCCTGAGAGAGGGGGAGCAGAGAGACTGAGGTGCCTGAGTGGGTGCAGAGAGAGAGGGTGCTGCCTGAGAGAGGAGGTGCAGAGAGAGGGTGCTGCCTGAGAGAGGGGGTGCAGAGAGATGGTGCTGCCTGAGAGAGGGGGTGCAGAGACAGAGTGCTGCCTGAGAGAGGATGGGCAGAGAGAGGGTGCTGCCTGAGAGAGGGGGTGCAGAGAGACGGAGGTGCCTGAGAGAGGAGGTGCAGAGAAATGGTGCTCCTGAGAGAGGGGGATGCAGAGATACGGTGCTACCTGAGAGAAGGGGTGCAGAGACAGCGTGCTGCCTGAGAGAGGGGGTGCAGAGA
>NC_057733.1:54864724-54937361 GCF_004010195.1 Chiloscyllium plagiosum | reverse complement strand
GGGGTGCAGAGAGAGAGAGTGCTGCCTGAGGGAGGGGGTGCAGAGAGAGGGTGCGGCCTGAGAGAGGGGGTGCAGAGAGAGAGGGTGCTGCCTGAGACAGAGGGTGCAGAGAGAGGGTGCTGCCTGAGAGAGGGGGTGCAGAGAGAGAGAGTGCTGCCTGAGAGAGGGAGTGCAGAGAGAGAGAGTGCTGCCTGAGGGAGGGGGTGCAGAGAGAGGGTGCGGCCTGAGAGAGGGGGTGCAGAGAGAGAGGGTGCTGCCTGAGACAGAGGGTGCAGAGAGAGGGTGCTGCCTGAGAGAGGGGGTGCAGAGAGAGGGTACTGGGTGGGTCACAGAATGTGGAGGCAGTAACAGGCACTGAAACAGGACACCTAGGGACATTTAAGTGACTGCTGGACATGCACATGGACAGCAGTGAGTTGAGGGGTGCGTAGGTTACTTTGTTTTATTTTACATTAGGATTCATGTTCGGCACAACATCCTGGCCAGAAGGCCTGTTCTGTGCTGTACGTTTCTACCTATCTATCTCCGCAGGCCTGGTGCATCTATTAAAGGAGGTAGAAAGATAACATTTCTGTTGTGAATTTTGATTCGGACTAGAAAAAGTGTATAATGTAATTAGTTTGAAGGAGGAAAAAATCAAGGGACCTGCCAAATAAAGCAATGGGAAGCTCTGTGACTGGCTGGAGGAAGGGAGGGATTCAATGATAAAAGAGAACCTGGGCCAGAGCCAAAGAGACTGGGAATGGGACAAGTAAAGAAACAAATGTTACCCCTCAAGCACGTGGGAATGGTAGGTGGGGGAACAGCTGCTGTCTGAAACCAGAGACATGAAAATCAAAATGGGGCAGAGATTCTGGTTGGACACAGTATGAACTCAATGTTGAATCCAGAAGGAGTGTAACACTCAGAAGCTGTATCTCTCCTTCTCCAGCTCACGGTAACTGCACTGAAACAGTGCAGCCGCAGTGAGGACAGTGACGTCAGTGCAAGGTCCCGCTAAAGGATTAAAACAGCAAAGACCAGAGCTTTGCACTTGTGTTTGAGAGAGCTCTGGAGGATTGTCTGTGGTTCTAACCTGCTGTTCTGGAGGCAACGTTTGTGCCTGGACCAGCATTGCTCAAAGAAACACAAAAACCAGTCACTACCATGTTGTTAACTGTGGATCTTGCTGTGCATAATCAGCTGCCATGTTTCCTACGTTTCATCCATGACTACACTGCAAAAGCAGCTCGATGGTTCAGTCACATCTTGTGTTTGAAAAGCACTACAGAAGCAAAAGACTTGCAAGTCAATGGGGGAGGGGGAGGGATTAGGAATGAAACTTTCTGTTCATTCACTGCTCTCCTGCTCAGGCTGATTCTCTACCCTCTGGGTTTTGCTGAAACACTAAGGTGAGTATTGAGAGGATCAACATGTACCAACCTTTCCAGAGCCTCCTTGAGCAGCTCCTGTGCACTGGAACAAGGCGTTGCCAGCACACTCTTGTAGTTGGCACCTGCACAGATCTCATCCCCAAAGATCTTGAGTATGCCAGGGGCTGTGACCTGGGTGGAGAGCTCAGTCGGGTCATCGGTGGCTGGGTCAGCTCCATCTTCAAGCCCCGACTTCTCGTCCTTGAAGCTTCGGCCCCTGAACACCGTGGCCAGGCCTCGGTTGTGTCGCTTGATCTTGTTCCGAGCTGGCTGCCTCACACCAAAACTTTCACTCGATTTAAATGTGGTATCTGACGAACTGGACCTAGAAATGAAGAAGAAAACCCTGTTATCACAGGCATTTCTCTGATCCTGACGAAGCATTTGCTGCAATACTCTGTCCTATGGCACAGACGGATCCCAGACAGGAACGATGCTCTGTTCACCAATCCTCACCTGGGGCACTGACTGAAGTGTCACGTTGGTTTGGAGAGCTCCGAGAGTCCAGGCTTCCTTTCGGCACTCTGTGCAGTGGTTCCTGTGGGGAATGCTGCATGTGCTGGTGCCTGGAACTGTGAGACCATTGCAGCTCACTATCGGTTATTATCACCCCTTCAATTCATATACAACGAATAGCCACTCCCTGCTCATTTCTATCTCCAATCTGTCTTGGTACAAACAATATGCTGGAAGAGTTGGTTTGCTGGAGCTGCCAGTCACCATTTGAACTGTTGGCTCTGTTTAATGTAAATATCAGTTCACACACTCAGTTACTGGAATGATGGATCATTCTCAGATCTGATTTCACTGCCTTTCACTGTCAGCGTCACTTTACTTACACCACTCATTTCGATCACACAAAACTCTCCCCTGTACCTCCTTCACATCTGGAGCTTTAGAAACAGATGTGTCCATCCGAAAAGCTTGTAACTAAACCACTCTGTATCCCTCCGGTTATACCCAGGCTGTATTTAGGCAGGGTCTTCAACAGTGTTGCCAGCTCTCACCTTGTGCTTTCTGACACCTTGCTAACCTTCTGGGTAAACCTAGTGTGTGACCAACACACTCTGAGCTCATACTGAGCTTCTCTTCAGCATATAATCACAAACAGGTAAATTCATTCAGTGTACATTCATTCACCCTGAACTTGCATTGATGTAACAGCTTTATCATAAGCATGGTGATCAGTTACACACATTTTACACACAAATGGGAGAGGGAGACAGGGTGACAGGGAGAGAACAAGAAGGGTATTTACCCACTGAGGTGCTGAAGCACAGGCCAACTTGTCCTCTCAGTTCCAACCAGCATGACTGGCGATGCAGAGTTCGACCGACTGGTGCCCTCGGCTCCAGCCCAAACACTCTGTGCCTGACACAGGAAAGCCAATCTGAATGGAATACTGTGTTCAACATAACCCACTATCTTGTAATGTCTGATTCCCACTTTGTATTTTACAGAAGACGTCAGGGCTTGAGAGATAGATCAGTCATCCTCTCTGAAGTTTATATAAAAAATAACAAAACATTCATTTTCTTAACGCACTGTAAATGACAGGGTCATCTAATCTCACACCACACTCGCAATTCATTACATCAGAATTCCTCCCTGTTACCATCCTGGAACTCAGTATCTGTTCAAATCTCCGTCATCGGTCAGTTCACCACTTGCTGCAGCATTAGTCACTCGAACATTGTTCCAACACAGTAATACAGTGCTGAGGCTGAGACACGAGACAGGGACTGAGACAAAATGGGAGACAGATACAGTGGTGGTGAGGCACAGAAAGAAATGGTCAATTTAAAACCACATTGTCAGACACTTCAACCTCTGCCTGAGTGCATCCAGGGGCAGCCGGTGCTTTCTCCCAGGTTCTGCTTGTAACCGATTCCTGAGTGGAGACGAGAGGGACAGCATTGGCTCCTTACTAAGAGACAGGGCTCCAATGAGATTATGAGGAAGTGACTGTTATTTAACTGGGGGCTCACTTGATGTAACCTGTCAGAACTTGCAATAAGATCGACTGAATGAGCGAATGAACAGTAGGAGGAGGAGATGAGGCCAGACTGGTTAAGATGTTAATTGATGTATTTCCAGCTGGTGCAGCCAATAGTGCAAACTACATCCCCACCACCCCCCAACCTCCCAACTTCTATTCTCCCCATCCTTCTCTCCCCAAGCTCTCCACCTTTGGTTTACTCAGATCATCACTGTCCCCTCCCTGCCCAGGATTCTCTTCCCCTCTTCCCCATCCCAGGGCTTTCTCCTCTCCCCTCCCCAACCTCCTCCCCCATCCAGCTTATTCTTCCTGAAACCACAGCTCCTTACCCCATCCCAACATTTCACTTCCTCCCTTTAACTCATTCTTTTCATTCCCTCCCTCACACATTCTTGATTCCCCTCCCTCCAGCCCATTCCTTCTGCCCCACTCACCACCTCCTGCTGTCATGCCCACTGACCCTAGCTGGGTGCCAACACTCTGCAGGCCTGTGAGTGAAAATCTGCTGGGCCCCATGACGGGCAGAGCCACCATTTTCACACAACGCCCAGCCACCAGGTTAAAATCAACCTGAGAGAGACAGGGCAGTCAGCAGGAATGGAGCTGGGCATTCTTTAATCCAAACAACATCACTCCACATTGGTAGAACCCAAAACGGAGAATTCCTTTAGCCCATGATGCTAACGACACTTGTCAGTACCCCTTCAATAAATCAGTCTTAGAAAGGAATGAGGCACTGCCAATCCAATCAATACAATCTTCTAACGATAGAATTGGGTTTCAGTCTGCCTTTGTAACAGCCTTCCTATAATCCACACAAAGTCTCACTGAACCATACCGTTTAGGAAAGGGACAGATAGAATGAGGTAGGGGGAGATGGGAGAAAGAATTTAGCACAAAATAAAACAGATAAATCTGATCAATAGCACAGGAGAAAAGGAGGAAAGACACAAGACATTAAGAACAATGGGTATCATTTCAAGACAATTGTCTTCGCTGTACAGCAATGGTACCTGTGTAAATAGCATTCGATCTCTTCAGCTTCATTCTGGCCCCTTCACTAACCAGCTCGATCTAGTCTGAATGTCAATAGACCAGTGGTCACTGAGTGAGCAGTACAACGAAAGGAGCTCAATTCTTACCAAGACGCCAGGTGTAGTTTAGTTTTGTGAGTGACCAGATCAAACATGTTCCTCCTAGTCTGCACCTGTTGGTTTAGTTGCAGTCAGTGAGGCAGGTAATCGGGAAGTGAGTGAGTATTACAGGAGAGCGTGTGAATGGCTGAGCACTGCTTAACAGGTTCCTGGGCACAGCCCAAATATGCTGTAACTTGGCTCATGTGAGTGACGTATCAAGGCAAACCATAACACAAACATTCACCTGAACTTGTTGTGCAACAAGTTAAACATTAGCAAACAAACAAGACAGTGAGGCCAGCAGATATAAAGCAGACATTAATGTTCTGATCGTGCTCTCCTGTTCCCTCAGGAGACACAGCTCCAGCCACAATGGCCACACCCCAAGCCATGCACATGCTCCCACACATACAGATTCACAGACATAATACACACACACACACACACACACAAAATCCCTGTGATACTGCTAGCTTCACTCTGGATCAGGGAGTAATTGCATTGCTGGCTGTAGAGGAAGCCCACAAAACAGACAGAGCCCAGGTGTAACCTTGCCACCCTGGAAGGGCTAAGACAGTGAGGGAAAATAAAACATTACATGGGTCACAAACGCTGGGCCAGAATTTCCAGTCCTCATCCCTTGTCTCGAGCCCAATGCTCCAATACAATCTCAAGTAGACCAGTGTGCATTCCATGGTGGAATAACCTGCTTATACTTCCAACATTTCTGCATCTTCAGGAGAGATTGGACCCAAACCCCAGCGAGAGCTAGCACCTTCAGGACAGTGAATGGCAGCAGGGACTAACATTAAGTAATTAGCAATCCTGACAGCTGGACTAATACCTGAGAGAGACAAGCTCAATCCCACCATAACAGCAGAGGGAAATTTGTATACAACTAATTGATAACTTTTGAACAAAAATACCAGTGTCAATAATAATGATAGTGAAAATGACAATGTTCTTATAAAAACCCATCTGCCTCACTCAGTGCTAACCAGAGTTAAGAAGTACCGTGATTGCAGCTACACTGCAGCGGTGAGGACTCACACCATCTTTATAATGTTAATTAAAGCTGCGCAGTAAATGCTGGCCTTGTCTGCAATGGACACACCACGAGAACAATTATCCATTAAGGAAAGGAGGGTATATTGTTGGAAAGAGACACAATAGGATGAGGGGATGATACCATCACAGATATTACACTGGACTAATACTTCAGGGGTTAATATTCAATAGCCAGATACACACAAAATTAACAAGATTGTCTGGTTAATAAAATTGAGGATCATGGTGTAGGATTGTCTGACTGGATAAAAGATTAGCTTAAGGTCAGAAAGTAGCAAGTCGTGGTAAAGGGTTGTTTTTCAGACTGGAGAAGATTAGTTGGTGGTGCTCTCCAAAGCTCAGGGCTTGGAGTACTGCTCTTAATATATATAAGTGATTTGGATAACAGAATCCACGGCAAAATCTCAACATTTGTCAATGATGCTAAACTTAGCAATGCAGGAAGCTAACAACAACCAGCTGTAACAGAACGCGGTACAGCCATAGAATCAACAGACAAATGGCAAACGGAATTTAATACAGAGCAGTGAGAGGTGGTGCAATTTGGCAGAAAGGATAGGAAGAGGTAATAGAGACATAATGGCCTATTCTATAGGGCATGCAGGGACAAAGGAATATCAGGGTTCGTATGCATAGAGCCTTGAAGGTGACAGGACATATTGACTAGGTAATTAGCAAAGTATATGGGATGTTGGAATTCACTAACAGAAGCATTGAAGACAAGTTATTCTAACCTTGATAAAGCCCTGGTTAGGTGACATTACTGGCATATCAAGTGTAATTAATTACATAGGTGGGGGAGTGGGCAAATGATTCAAGTTTCACTTGATCCATGTAACAAGATAATTACAGAAACTGTGGTGTGAGGAGGTGGATACCTGCACTATTGCATTCTGCAAACAAATCCAAGCCTGAATTCAGACTGACAAGGGTGTTATCCTTCCCGTAATGTGAAACAACAGCTAGAATACTGTGGCAGTTCTGTCTTGTTAGAACAATTCCACGGATGAGCTATATGATTAGGATAGAAAACAGTTATTCTCCATGAAGCAAAGGAGAATTTGGAGAGATTTGGTAGAAGTTTAGATAAAGAAAGACACCACTTTGACTGGGACAGCACACACATCCTAGGACAGGCAAAACAAAGATGAGCATGAGAATTCCTAGAGGCCTGGCATTCTAACCAGAACTCCATCAATAAGAACATCGACTTAGACCCCATCTACCTTCCCTTGAAAAAAAGAACTGGAAATGACATCACCCACCTTAAGAAACCGAGACCTATAAATAGAAAGGCAGGACATACTCCCAGCGCTTCGCCGGGGACTCTCACTGATGATGTTACCTAGTCATGGTGACAAAACGGCTGAAAACAAACGTTCCAGCTCAGCAAGCTAACTTACATCCATATCATCAATCGGAGCTACAAACCTCAGAGAATTGTTAGAATCTGGCTAGAATCCTATAATCTCATGATGTGGCACATGCCACTGTCTCCCATTACCATCAAGCCACAAGAGAGCAGGAGGGCATGCTGCGAGCAGCACCAGGATTCCTGAAGATGAGGTGTTAATCTGGTGAAGCCACCAGACAGGACTACCTGCCAAACAGCTGAAGCAGCAAGAATAGACAGAGCTAAGCAAGTCCACAACCAAAGGATCAGATCTAAACTCTGCAGTCATGCCACATCCAGACAAGAATGGTGGTGGGCAATTAAATAACTCACTGTTGAAGGAGGCTTCACAGATATCCCCATCTTCAATGATGAGGGAAATCAGCTCATCAGAGCAAAATATCTAAGGTTGAAACCTTTCGCAGCAATCTTTTGCCAGAAGTGCTGAGTAGATGATCCATCTTGGCTTCCCCCACTGCTCCCCCAACATCACAGATAACAGTCTTCAGTCAATTCGATTCACTTCACATGATATCAAGAAACAGTTGGAGGTGCTGGATACTGCAAAGGCTATTGTCCCTGACAACACTCTGAAGATTTATGCTCCAGAACCTGCCACATCTGTACCAAGCTGTTCCAGTACAGTTACAAAGCTGGTATCTACGTGACAATGTGGAAAATTGCCCAGGTATGTCCTGTACACAAAATCTAACTCAGTGAATTACCAACCCATAGTTTACTTGCAATCATCAGTAGGCTGGTGGAAGGGATCATCGACAGTGCTAGTAAGTCATACAAACTCAGCAATAACCTGCTCATTGTTGCTCAGTTCATTGGGGTCCTTGGGGCTTCTGACCTCTTTACAACCTGAGTTCAAACATGGACAAGAGAGAGGAATTCCAAAGACAAGGTGAGAGGGACTGTCCTTGACATCAAGGCAAGATTTGACAGAGTCTGGTGTCATGGTGCCCGAACAAAACAGGAGTTGGGGGGACAGGGTAGGACATCAGGACAGTGTCCTAGGCCCAACCACCTTCAGCTGCTTCATCAAAGAACAAAGAACATTACAGACAGGAACAGGCCTTTTGGCCCTCCAAGCCTGCGCCAATCCAGATCCTCAATCTAAATCTGCTGTCTATTTCCGAAGGATCTGTATCCCTCTGCTCCATGTCTGTTCATGTATATGTCTAGATACATTTTAAATGAAGCTATCGTGCCCGACTCTACCACCTCCGTTGACAATGCATTCCAGGAACCCACCACCCTTTTGTGAAGAACTTACCACATATATCTTCCCTAAACTTTTCTTCTCTCACTTTGAATTCATGATCCCTACTAATTGAGTTCCCTAGTCTGGGAAAAAGCTTCTCGCTATCCACCCTGTCTATACCTCTCATGATTTTGGAGACCTCAATCAGGTTCCCCCCATCAACCTCCTCCTTTCTAATGAAAATAATCCTAATCTACTCAACCTCTCTTCATAGCTAGCGCCCTCCATACCAGGCAACATTCTGGTGAACTGCCTCTGCCCCTTTCTCCAAAACATCCACATCCTTTTGGTAATGTGGTATCCATAACTGTACGCAGCATTCCAAATGTGGCTGAACCAAAGTCTTATACAACTGTAACATAACCAGCCAACTCTTGTACTCAATACCCCGTCCGATGAAGGAAAGCATGCTGTATGCCTTCTTGACCACTCTACTGACCTGCGTTGCCACCTTCAGGGAACAATGGACCTGAACACCCAGATCTCTCTGTACATCAGCTTTCCCCAGGGCTTTTCCATTTACTGTACAGTTCGCTCTGGAATTGCATCTTCCAAAATGCATCACCTCACATTTGTCCGGATTGAACTCTATCTGCCATTTCTCTGTCCAACTTTCTACCCTATCTATGTTCTCTTGTATTGTCTGACAGTCCCCTTCACCATCTGCGACTCCCCAATCTTAGTGTCACCTGCAAACTTTCTAATGAGACAACATACACCTTCCTCCAAGTCATTTGTGTAAATCTCAAACAACAGTGGTCCCAGCACAGATCCCTGTGGGACACCACTGGTCACAGGTCTCCATTTTGAGAAGCTACCTTCCACGACTACTCTCTGTCTCCTGTTGCCCACCCGGTTCTCTATCCATCTAGCTAGAACACCCTGCATTAATGACCTTCCCTCCATAAGGTCAGAAGTAGGGATGTTCATTGATGATTGCACAATGTTCAGCACCATTCTCAATTCCTCAGACACTGAAACAGTCCAGGTACAAATGCAACAAGATCTGGACAATATCCAGGCTTGGACTGACAAGTGGCAAGTAACATTCATGCCACACAAATGCCAAGCAATGACCATCACCAACAAGAGAGAACCTAACCATAGCCCCATGATATCACTGAATCTCCCATTATCACCATAGGGTCATAGGGTTATTGTTACGATACAGGGGTAAATCCCTCCGCTAATTTAAAGCAGCCACACAGAAAAAAGTTCATCTCGTGCCGTAATCTGTTAAATTTCGAGTGTCAAAGAACTATCCCAGATCTCACTATTTAGCAAAATTAACAATTAGTCCAAAAGAGAAAATTAAATAACAATTATTTCTAACTCCTTTCTCTTAGACCTATTTCTACCTCCTCACTCTGCAATACTGGTCTGATAAATTCCCTCTTAAATTTATGGTAAATCACTTTCAAACCCAGTTGATGTCTTCAGATGTCGCCCTTTCTCTGAAGAAAGACCTTCCTCTAGGTAGTCTTCTCTTCAGTATTCTGCTTCACAGGACTCCATACCGAGCAGGTACCTTTCAGACAGCTATTTGGTGAGCAGTCTATATTTGTTGGTGCTGGCTTGGCTGTCTTTGCTGTTCTCCCCCTAATTGTTCAAAATGTCTGGTTTTATGCCCCAAAACATCAGATCATTTCATTGGTTTAATGTCATCAAAACACTAAATTAAAATGTGATTAGAGTTTGGTATCTTGGGGCATAATTTAAACTGATTAGCCAAATTTGAATTTGTTCTGCATCATGGCAACTCAGTTGCACTGTTGGTTTCACAGTCAAATGTTACATTTTAAATTCTTTCAATACACTTTGTAACTCTCTAAGTCCATGCCAGTTTCCAGACTCTCTTAAAGATACAGTACACATCTGCACCTTCATAACACTATACAGTTCAGAAACAGAGCCTTCAGTCCAGCTGACCAGATATCTTAAATTGGGTGGCACGGTGGCTCAGTGGTTAGTACTGCTGCCTCACAGCGCCAGGGACCTTGGTTCAATTCCTGCCTTGGGCAACTGTCTGTGTGGAGTTTGCACATTCTCCCTGTGTCTGCGTGGGTTTCTTCCCACAGTCCAAAGATGTGCAGGTTAGGTGAATTGGCCATGCTAAATTGCCTGTAGTGTTAGGTGTATTAGTCAGGGATGAATGTAGGGGAATGGGTCTGGGTGGGTTGCTCTTCGGAGGGTTGGTGTGGACTTGTTGGGCCGAAGGGCCTGTTTCCACACTGTAGGGAATCTAATCTATTCTTGAACTGATCTAGTCCCATTTGCCAGCATTTACCCATATCCCTTTAAACCCTTCCTATTCATATATCCATCCAAACCCCTTTTAAATGTTACAACTGTAGGTCTCCACCCCCTCCTCTTGCAGCTGTTCCATACATGCACAACCCTCTGTGAAAAAAGTTGCCCTTTAGGTTCCTTTTAAGTCTTTCCCCTCTTACCCTAAACCTATGCCTTATGATTCTGGACATCCCTACCCTGTAAAAAAAAGGCCTTGGCTCTTCATCCTATCAATGCCTCTCATGATTTTATAAACTTCTATAAGGACATCCCTCAGCCTCAGATGCTCCAGGGAAAATAGCCGCAGCCTGTTCAGCCTCTCCAATCCTGGCAACATCCTTGTAAGTTTGTTTCTGAATCCTTTCAAGTTTGACAACATCCTTCCGATAGCAGAGAGACCAGAATTGCATACAGCATTCCAAACGTGGTCTAAACAATGTCCTGTTTGGCCACAACATGACCTCCCAACTCCTATATTCAATTCACTGACCAATAAAGGCAAGTGTGCGAAACACCTTCTGCACTACCCTGTCTGCCTGGGACTCCACTTTCAAGGAACTATACACCTGCACCCCTCGGTCTCCTTGTTCAGTAACACTCCCCAGGACCTTAACATTAAATGTATAAGTCCTGCCCTGATTTGCCTTTCCAAAATGCAGCACCTTATATTTATCTAAATTAAACTCCATCTGCCACTCCTTGGCCCGTTTGTCCATTTGATCAAGATCCCGTTGCACTCGTGATAATTTCCTTCACTGTCCACTATATCACCTATTTTGGTGTCATCATAACTCCTATATTCCAATCGAAATAATCAAAAAAATCCAATTGGTGGAGGTTATCATTCACCAGAATCTCAACAAGACTTGTCATATAAACGCCATGGCTAAAAGAGCAGATCAGAGGTTAGGAATCCTGTGGCAAGTAACTCCCCTCCTGACTCCCTAAAGCCTATCTACCATCTACAAGGCACATGGCAGGAGTGTGATGGAATACTCCCCACTTGCCTGGATGGGTGCAGTTCCAACAACATTCAAGAAGCTTGACATCGTCCAGGATAATGCAGTCTGCTTGACTGGCACCACACCCACAACCTTCAATATTCACTCCCTGCACCACTGATGCACAGTAACAGCACTGTGTCCCATCTGGAAGATCAAATAACCGCTTTGTATATAAGGGAGGCCATTCGACTCATCATGTCTGTGCTAGTCCTCCAAAGTGAGTATCTCACCTTATGCTGTTATCCAGACTTCTTCCCAGAACCTTTCACATTGTTATTTTCCATACAACCATCTCATTCCTTTCTCAATGTCACGTTTGAATCGATCTCCAAGTTCTCATCATGTCTGTGCATTCTAAACCCTAATGACTTGCCACAGGAAAAATATTTTCCTCAGATCATTTCTGCTTCTTATACTAATTACTTTAAATCTATGCCCTCTCGCTTTCAAATATTTCACAAGTGGGAACTTTTACTCTCAGTTTACTGTGTCCACACCTCATGATAATGAATACTTCAATCAAATCTCCTGTCAGGCTCCTCCCAAATTCTCCAGTCCATCCTCATACCTGAAGCTCCTCATTCCTCGACCCACTCTCATAAACCCCTTTGTGCACTCTCTCCAATACCTTCACATCCCTCCTAAAGTGTGGTGCCCAAAAATGGGGCAAAGTACTCCACCTGAACCCAAACTCGTGATTTATACAAGTTCACCAGGACCTTCCTACTCTCTGCACCCCTATTGATAACACCCAGGGGTATTATTAACCACTCAGTCAAACGTTCATGCTACCTTTGATGTCTTTCACCCAGGTCTCCCTGCACCTTGTCAGGCTTCCCTGAGTTGAACTTCACCTGCCACCTGCCCAACCATTTCAACTTAGGTATGTCCTTTTGAAATGTCTGCATTGTCCTCCTTACTCCGCCAATTCTCTATCCATGTTGCTGCTGTCCCTGATATTCCATGAACTACTGTTTTCCTCACCTGTCTTTTGTGTGGCACAATCTCAAATGTCTTTCAGAGGTTCATGTACACCATATTAACAGCAATCCAGGCCAACTGTCAGTGGGGCTTATCACTGAAATGCACAACAATGACTCACCAAGGCTCCGCCAACCAAATCTTCCAAACCCATAATCTCTACCACCCTTGGGGATAAGGGCAACAGGTACGTGGGATCATCATCCCGTGCGAACCACACACCATTCTGATTTGGAAATATATTACCATTCCTTCAGTGCTCCTGGGTCAAAATCCTGAAATTCCCTCCCTAAGGTGTTGTGGGTCAACCCACAGCAGGTGGACTGTAGCTGTTCAAGAAGGCAGCTCCCCCCCACCTTCTTAAGGGGCAACTAGGGACGGACAATAAATGCTGGGCCCAGCCAATAATATAAAATCCAATCACATGCACAAGTTTGGCTATATCCTAAACACAAACACTCCTAAGAACATAAGAAATAGGCACAGGAGTAGGCCATCTGTCTGTTTGCACATTCTCCAGGTGTCTGCGTGGGTTTCCTCTGGATTCTCCGGTTTCCTCCCATGATCCAAAGATGTGCAAGTTAGGTGAACTGGCCATGCGAAATTGCCCATAGTATTCAGGGATATGTAGGTTAGGTGCTTTGTTCAGGGGTAAATATAGGATAATGGGGTAGGGGAATGGGTCTGGATAGGTTACTCTTCCAAGGGTCAGTGTGGACTTGTTGGGCCAAAGGGCCTGTTTCCACACTGTAGGGATTCTATGATTCTATGATCTGGCCCATCGAGTCTGCTCTGCCACTCAATAAGACCATGGCTGATCTTTTATTGGACTCAGCTCCACTTACCCACTCTCTCACCGTATCGCTTAATTCCTTTAATGTTCAAAAATCTATCTTTGCCTTAAAAACCTCAACTGCTTCACGGGCAGGGAATTCCACAGATTCACCACCCTGAAGGTGAAGAAGTTCCTCCACAACTCTGTCCGAAATCTCCTCCTCCTCACGTTGAGCCGATACCTACTTGTTCTAGTTTCACCCACCAGTGGAAACTACCTCCCTACTTCCATCTTATCTATTCCCTTCATAATTTTATATGTTTCTATAACATCCCCCCTCATTCTTTGAAATTCCAGTGAGTACAGTCCCAGTCTCTCCTCATAAGACAACTTTCTCAACTCCAGAATCGACCTAGTGAACTCCTTTGTACCCCACTGGCGCCAGTATATCCTTTCTCAAGTAAGGAGACCAAAACTGTACACACTGTATTCCATGTGTGGCCTCACCAGCACTCTATACAGCTGCAGCATAACCTCCCTCTTCTTAAACTCCATCCTTCAGCAATGAAGGACAATATTCTATGTACCTTCTTAATTACCTGCTGCACCTGCAAACCGACCTTCTGTGATTCATGCACAAGAACACACAGGTGCCTCTGTACAACAGCACGCTGCAATTTTTCACCATTTAAATAATAGCCCATTTTGCTGTTATTCCAATAAAATGGATGACCTCACATTTGCTAACATTGTACTCCATGTGCCAGACTCTGGCCCACTCACTTAACCTATCTATATCCCTCTGCAGAGCGTCCTCTGCACACTTTGCTCAACCACTCATTTTAGTAACATCTGCTAACTTTGACACACTACACTTGGTCCCCCACTCTAAATCATCTATCTAAATTGAAAACAATTGCAGTCCCAACACTGATCCCTGAGGCACACCACAAACTACTGATCACCAACCAGAAAATCTCCCATTTAGCCCCACTCTGCTTCCTGTTAGTTAACCAATCCTCTATCCATGCTAATACATTACTCGTAACACTTTCACCAGAAGTTTTATTTTTAAACATTCTCACTTTTTTCTGTCACTACCCGGTTTCCACTCAACTTATCACGACACTGCTCAGCTCCTTCTTGCCTTTTATTACTATCTTGATTCTCTTTTTCCTCAAACCTTCACCCACTCTAGCTAACTCAGAGCCTCTCGTTAGGTTCCCATCCCCTTACAAAACTAGTTTAATGTCCACCCAACAGTTAACATCATGATGAATAACTTTAGAAACAAAGTAATACAGGTGGCCTTTAAAGTCCCGAGTCTCTCCCTTGTCAAATCTCTCAACCAATCGTGAGTGAGAGGGAGACTGAGCGGTGCCTGGCTGCTGGTTAACCATTAGCCTGAGTGTTTTGGTCAGCGTGTACCAGCTGAGATCTGAGCGCCAGTCTGTGACACAGTCTTGGCCTCTTGTCTGGTTCACAACTCTGCCTCTAGACTGCTGCAACACAGAGGACAGGGTGATGGCTGGAATCGGACTTTGCAGAAATTCCCAGCTCCAATTTACTCCAATCTGGAAGGAAATTCAAAGCTCCACTTGCAGCAGCAAAAACTGGCAACACAACAGGTTCACTTCCCCCCCCTCCCCCCCCGAGAACAAGGGGGGCATTGGCTTGGGATAAACGGTTGGTAAGGCAGAGATGAGTTTTTTTTCTCTGAAAGGGTGGGACTCTTTGGAATTCTATTCTTGACAAGATGGTGGAAGCAGACTCGTTGGATATTTTGAAGGCAGAGATGGGCAGGTTCTTGATAAACAAAGCAGTGAAGGATAGCAGGTGTCAGTGGAAATGTGGAGGTATCCGATCAGCCACGACCATACTGATGGGTGAAACATACTCCTAGGGTTTACTCCTTGTTGGAAGCATGTTCGGCTATAGCCCAAGTCTTGTCCACATCACTCGAGCATGGAGTGGGCTGATGGGAAGCATCTGGCATCAATCTGATCAATCTCTATCACCAGGACTTGGGGCTGGATCCTGATCCCTGCATTCCCAATCCCACTGCCATGCTCCCAATCCATCCATTCCAAACAGCAAGACTGACATTTTGTTAGAAACAAACACTTTCTGGTTCCTTGCCTCCTTTCTGCAAACAGTTGAATGCCAGCTGAGTGTAGGTATTTCACTGGCATTACCTCTCCCTCTCCCCCCTAGCCTGGATTGTCCGCACCCTTCCCCCTCCCTATCCCTGATGTGAACAGTAAATGTTCCTGATACTTACAGCACCGATCCGTTGCTGTGTTTCCTGCCCAGCTTCGGGACTCGCCTTTTCGGGGAGCTGATGAGTAAGCCGGCGGGGAAGTGGAGGCTTTGCCGGGAGAGGTTGCCAGCTCCTTCCCCGGACAGCATTCTCCGGCCCAGCCTGGCTGCTCAGTGCAGCCGCTGCCCGTCCGCTCTCATCCCGGGACCTGCAGCACAACAGGGAGCAGACCGTGAGCTGGGGCTGGGGCTGGGGCTGGGGCTGGGGCTGACTGCCTGCCTCCCCGCTCCCTCTCCCCCAGCTCCTGCCGCTCTCGGTCCAGCCTGGGACACACCTTCTGCCCTGCTCCACAGCTTGTCCCACTCTCACTGGCCCCACTTCACTCACACTCCGACAACTCCACAACTTTCCCGTTAGACGGAGGCAGCAGCAGGACAGGGAACAGAGACACCAAGTGGTGGCTGTCCTGGTTCACTCTGGGAAAAGGGTGCTCACCCCCTGAGACTGATTTAACCCGGGACAGGGATTAGACCCAGGAAAGAGTGATGGATCAAACTGGGACACAGTCACAGATGGAACCGGGATGGAGTCTTGGATTGAACTGGGACAGAGTCATGGATTGAACTGGGACGGAGTCAGGGATTGAACCGGGACGGAGTCAGGGATTGAACTGGGACGGAGTCAGGGATTGAACCGGGACGGAGTCAGGGATTGAACCAGGACAGAGTCAGGGATTGAACCGGGACAGAGTCACGGATTGAACAGGGACAGAGTCAGGGATTGAACCGTGACAGAGTCATGGATTGAACTGGGACAGAGTCATGGATTGAACTGGGACGGAGTCAGGGATTGAACCAGGACGGAGTCAGAGATTGAACCGGGACAGAGTCACAGATTGAACAGGGACAGAGTCAGGGATTGAACCGTGACAGAGTCATGGATTGAACTGGGCCAGAGTCATGGATTGAACCGGGACAGAGTCATGGATTGAACCGGGACAGAGTCACGGATTGAACTGGGACGGAGTCACGGATTGAACTGGGACGGAGTCCCAGATTGAACAGGGACAGAGTCACGGATTGAACCAGGGACACAGTCATTGATTGAATCCAGGACAGAGTCACAGATTGAACTAGGACAGAGTCACGGATTGAACTGGGACAGAGTCAGGAATTGAACTGGGACAGAAGTCAGGGATTGAACATGGAACAGACTCAGGGATTGAACCCAGGACAGAGTCACGGATTGAAACCGGGACAAAGTCACGGAATGATCCCCGGACAGATTCACGGATTGAACTGGGAACAATGTCAAGGATTGAAGTCGTCACAGAGACAGGGATTGAACCCGGAACAGAGACACGGATTGAACTGGGACGGAGTCACGGATTGAACTAGGACGGAGTCAGGGATTGAACCGGGACACAGTCACAGATTGAACCCGGAACAGAGTCACGGATTGAACTGGGACAGAGTCAGGGATTGAACCAGGACAGAGTCACAGATTGAACTGGGACTGAGTCACGGATTGAACCAGGGACAGAGTCACAGATTGAACCGGGACAGAGTCAGGGATTGAAACGTGACAGAGTCATGGATTGAACTGGGACTGAGTCACGGATTGAACCAGGGACAGAGTCACAGATTGAACAGGGACAGAGTCAGGGATTGAACCGTGACAGAGTCATGGATTGAACTGGGACAGAGTCACGGATTGAACTAGGACGGAGTCAGGGAGTGAACCGGGACACAGTCACAGATTGAACCCGGGACAGAGTCAGGGATTGAACTGGGACGGAGTCAGGAATTGAACTGGGACAGAGTCACGGATTGAACCAGGGACAGAGTCACGGATTGAAACGTGACAGAGTCATGGATTGAACTGGGACAGAGTCACGGATTGAACCAGGACAGAGTCACAGACTGAACCTGGGACAGAGTCACGGATTGAACCGGGACAGAGTCACGGATTGAAACGTGACAGAGTCATGGATTGAACTGGGACAGAGTCACGGATTGAACCCAGGACAGAGTCACGGATTGAACCCAAGACAGAGTCAGGGATTGAATCCAGGGCAGAGTCACGGATTGAACTGGGACAGAGTCACGGATTGAACTGGCACAGAGTTTGGGACTGAACCGGGACAGAGTCAGGGACTGAACCGGGACAGAGTCATGGATTGAACCTGGGACAGAGTCATGGATTGAACTGGGACAGAGTCAGGAATTGAATCCGGGATAAAGTCACAGATTGAATCCGGTACAGAGCCATGGATTGAAATGGGACAGAGTCACGGATTGAATCCGGGGCAGAGTCATGGATTGAACTGTGACGGAGTCAGGGACTGAACCGGGACAGAGTCATGGATTGAACCTGGGACAGAGTCACGGATTGAACTGGGACGGATTCAGGGATTGAACCGGGACAGAGTCACGATTGAACTGGGACAGAGTCACAGATTGACTCCGGGACAGAGTCAGGGATTGAATCCGGGACAAGGTCACGGATTGAACTGGGACAGAGTCATGGATTGAACTGGGACAGAGTCACAGATCGACTCCGGGACAAGGTCACGGATTGAACTGGGACAGAGTCACAGATTGAACTGGGACGGAGTCAGGGATTGAACTAGGGACAGTGTCATGGATGAACTGGGACAGAGTCATGGAAAGAACTGGGACAGAGTCATGGACTGAACCAGGGACAAAGTCACGGATTGAACCAGGGACAGTGTCATGGATTGAACCTGGGACGGAGTCAGGAATTGAACCGTGATAGAGTCACGGATTGAACTGGGACAGAGTCACAGATTGAACCCAGGACAGAGTCAGGGATTGAACCCGGCACAGAGTCAGGGATTGAACTGGGACCGAGTCAGGGGTTGAACCGGGACAGAGTCACAGATTGAACTGGGACAGAGTCACGGATTGAACTGGGACAGAGTCAGGGATTGAACCGGGACAGAGTCACGGATTGAACTGGGACCGAGTCAGGGATTGAACTGAGACCGAGTCAGGGGTTGAACCGGGACAGAGTCACAGATTGAACTGGGACAGAGTCACGGATTGAACCAGGGACAGAGTCACAGACTGAACCCGGGACAGAGTCATGGATTGAACTGGGACAAAGTCACAGATTGAACTGGGACAGAGTCACAGATTGAACTGGGACAGAGTCACGGATTGAATCCAGGGCAGAGTCACGGATTGAACTGGGACAGAGTCACGGATTGAACTGGGACAGAGTCAGGGATTGAACTGGGACGGAGTCAGGAATTGAATCCGGGACAAATTCACAGATTGAATCCGGGACAGAGCCATGGATTGAAATGGGACAGAGTCACGGATTAGATCCGGGACAGAGTCATGGATTGAACTTGGACGGAGTCAGGGATTGAATCCGGGACAGAGTCAGGGATTGAACTGGGACGGAGTCAGGGATTGAACCCGGAACAAAGTCACAGATTGACTCCGGGACCGAGTCAGGGATTGAATCCGGGACAAGGTCACGGATTGAACTGGGACAGAGTCACGGATTGAACTGGGACGGAGTCAGGGATTGAACTAGGGACAGTGTCATGGATTGAACCTGGGACGGTGTCAGGAATTGAACCGGGACAGAGTCACAGATTGAACCCAGGACAGAGTCATGGATTGAACCACGGACAGAGTGACACATTGAACTGGGACGGAGTCAGGGATTGAACAGGGACAGAGTCACGGATTGAACCCAGGACAGTGTCAGGGATTGAATCTGGGACAGAGTCAGGGATTGAATCCAGGACAGAGTCAGGGATTAAACTGGGACAGAGTCAGGGATTGAATCCGGGACAGAGTCAGGGATTGAATCCAGGACAGAGTCACGGATTGAACTGGGACAGAGTCAGGGACTGAACCGGGACAGAGTCATAGGTTGAACCTGGGACAGAGTCATGGATTGAACTGGGACACAGTCAGGGATTGAACCCAGGACAGAGTCAGGGATTGAACTGGGGCGGAGTCAGGGATTGAACTGGGACAGAGTCACAAATTGAACTGGGACAGAGTCATGGATTGAATTGGGACAGAGTCACGGATTGAATCCGGGACAGAGTCATGGATTGAACTGGGACAGAGTCAGGAGTCAGGGATTGAATCCGGGACAGAGTCATGGATTGAACTGGGACGGAGTCATGGATTGAAATGGGACAGAGTCAGGGATTGAATCCAGGGCAGAGTCAGGGACTGAACCGGGACAGAGTCATGGATTGAACTGGGACAGAGTCAGGGATTGAACTGGGACGGAGTCAGGGATTGAATCCGGGACAGAGTCAGGGATTGAACTGGGACGGAGTCAGGGATTGAACCCGGAACAAAGTCACAGATTGACTCCGGGACCGAGTCAGGGATTGAATCGGGGACAAGGTCACGGATTGAACTGGGACAGAGTCACAGATTGAACTGGGACGGAGTCAGGGATTGAACTAGGGACAGTGTCATGGATTGAACCTGGGACGGTGTCAGGAATTGAACCGGGACAGAGTCACGGATTGAACTGGGACAGAGTCACAGATTGAACCCAGGACAGAGTCATGGATTGAACCACGGACAGAGTGACACATTGAACTGGGACGGAGTCAGGGATTGAACAGGGACAGAGTCACGGATTGAACCCAGGACAGTGTCAGGGATTGAATCTGGGACAGAGTCAGGGATTGAATCCAGGACAGAGTCAGGGATTGAATCCAGGACAGAGTCAGGGATTAAACTGGGACAGAGTCAGGGATTGAACCCAGGACAGAGTCAGGGATTGAACCCAGGACAAAGTCACGGATTGAACCCGGGACAGAGTCAGGGATTGAATGCAGGACAAAGTCACGGATTGAACCCGGGACAGAGTCAGGGATTGAACCGGGACAGAGTCACAGATTGAACTGGGACAGAGTCAGGGATTGAACCGGGACAGAGTCAGGGATTGAACCCGGGACAGAGTCAGGGATTGAACTGGGACAGAGTCACAGATTGAACTGGGACAGAGTCAGGGATTGAACCGGGACAGAGTCAGGGATTGAACCCGGGACAGAGTCAGGGATTGAACTGGGACAGAGTCACAGATTGAACTGGGACAGAGTCAGGGATTGAATTGGGACAGAGTCACGGATTGAATCTGGGAAGAGTCATGGATTGAACCCGGGACAGAGTCAGGGATTGAACTGGGACAGAGTCACAGATTGAACCCAGGACAGAGTCAGGGATTGAACTGGGACGGAGTCAGGGATTGAACTGGGACAGAGTCACAAATTGAACTGGGACAGAGTCACGGATTGAATTGGGACAGAGTCACGGATTGAATCTGGGACAGAGTCATGGATTGAACTGGGACAGAGTCAGGAGTCAGGGATTGAATCCGGGACAGAGTCATGGATTGAACTGGGACGGAGTCAGGGATTGAACCCGGGACAAAGTCACAGATTGAATCCGGGACAGAGTCATGGATTGAACTGGGACAGAGTCACGGATTGAACTGTGATGGAGTCAGGGATTGAACCAGGACAGTATCACAGATTGACTCCGGGACAGAGTCACGGATTGAACTGGGACAGAGTCATGGATTGAACCCGGGACAAAGTCACGGACTGAACATGGAACAGACTCAAGGATTGAACCCAGGATGGAGTCATGGATTGAACCCGGGACAGAGTCACGGATTGAACTGGGACAGAGTCAGTGATTGAACTGGGACGGAGTCAGGGATTGAACTGGGACAGAGTCACAAATTGAACTGGGACAGAGTCACGGATTGAATTGGGACTGACTCAGGGATTGAACTGGGACGGAGTCACGGATTGAACTAGGACGGCACGGTGGCACTGCTGCCTCAGCGCCAGAGACCCAGGTTCAATTCCCGCCTCAGGCGACTCTCTGTGTGGAGTGTGCACGTTCTCCCAGTGTCTGCGTGGGTTTCCTCCGGGTGCTCCGGTTTCCTCCCACAGTCCAAAGATGTGCAGGATAGGTTGATTGGCCAAGTTAAATTGCCCGTATTTTTAGGTGAAGGGGTAAATGTAGGGGAATGGGTCTGGGTGGGTTGCGCTTCGGCGGGTCGGTGTGGACTTGTTGGGCCGAAGGGCCTGTTTCCACACTGTAAGTAATCTAATCTAATCTAGGATGGAGTCAGGGATTGAACCGGGACAGAGTCACAGATTGAACCCGGGACAGAATCATGGATTGAACCCAGGACAAAGTCACGGATTGAACCCGGGACAGAGTCAGGGATTGAACCGGGACAGAGTCACAGATTGAACTGGGACAGAGTCAGGGATTGAACCGGGACAGAGTCAGGGATTGAACCCGGGACAGAGTCAGGGATTGAACTGGGACAGAGTCACAGATTGAACTGGGACAGAGTCAGGGATTGAACCGGGACAGAGTCACGGATTGAACCCGGGACAGAGTCAGGGATTGAACTGGGACAGAGTCACAGATGCAGGACAAAGTCACGGATTGAACCCGGGACAGAGTCAGGGATTGAATGCAGGACAAAGTCACGGATTGAACCCGGGACAGAGTCAGGGATTGAATGCAGGACAAAGTCACGGATTGAACCCGGGACAGAGTCAGGGATTGAATGCAGGACAAAGTCACGGATTGAACCCGGGACAGAGTCAGGGATTGAATGCAGGACAAAGTCACGGATTGAACCCGGGACAGAGTCAGGGATTGAATGCAGGACAAAGTCACGGATTGAACCCGGGACAGAGTCAGGGATTGAACTGAGATAGAGTCACAGATTGAACTGGGACAGAGTTGCAGATTGAACCCGGGACAGAGTCAGGGATTGAATCGGGGAGTCATAGATTGAACCCGGGACAGAGTCATGGATTGAATCAGGGACAGGAACTGAACCTAGGAAAAAGTCACGGATTGAACTGGGACAGAGTCACGGATTGAACTCGGGACAGAGTCACGGATTGAACTGGGACAGAGTCACGGATTGAACCCGGGACAGAGTCACGGATTGAACTGGGACGGAGTCAGGGATTGAACCGGGACAGAATTACGGAATAAGCCAATTAAGGGATTAAACTCCAAGCTGAATCAAAGATTAAGTTTAAGTGACTGCCATGGAGGAACTGAAAGTCCCTGCTTCCCTGCTGGACTGATGGAAACACATTCGTTTGCCCAACAACTCTGGTCAAATTCCAAATGAAACCTGTTTCTCAGAGTGTAAAAGGTCACTAGAGATTTGTAGCAGGATCACAGTGAGATGTGAGAATTTGAATGAACATGCCAGTTGTCAGCTCCAACAGCCTGACCCTGTTCCTGCAGCACAGGAGGTGGATGAAGCAGAGAAGCTGCAGAAACCGAGATTACAACGAGAGGGGGCGGGGAAACAAAAGGCCTCTGTACCGTCTCTTCATTGCATTCCTCAAGGTTAACCTCCCCACTATTCCAAGTCTGCCCAGCTTCCATCGGGTGGTGCAGGGTGCTGCAGCCCGTGGGGTGATCACCACACCGCACCCCCTGAACCAGCCTGGCTCCTGCCAGTACCGTATTGGTGCTAACCCCTGAGTCCATATGCCACCTCATTCTCTACCACAGTGCCACCCTCTTGCATCGTGGAGCAAATCCAGCTCCAGAAAGCTTGGCAGCAAAATGAAATTCATTTCCCACTCAAAATCCAAACTCATTGTGTCATGAAGATTTGTTTACAATTTGTAATTCGCCTCAAAGTAAAAGTCAGCAGAGTTGGAAACCCAAAATAATCCTTCCCCATCCCCCAAATAGCCCCTCACTCAAAACCTGCCCCTAACTCCATCTGGCCAGCACTCCTCCCTCTGCCTGTGTACCCAGAAGCTAAGAACACGGGGATGGATGTGATAGAGGGGAGCCCCATGCATCAATCACAAGGGTAACTAAATATTTCTATTGGCAGGTTATGCTGCAATTGATACAAATCCCCGGAATATCTGAGATCCAGCTACGCTTCTCCATGTCCTGCCTCTTGCGTCTCCTCAATGTTAACCTCACCACCACCAGAGGCTGTTCCTACACTGCCTGGGCCACGCCCACTCTCACCTCCCTCTTTCTGTCTCATACCTCACTTTTCTTCTTTAGGACAAGTTTTAAACAAATCGTGTGATTTTACACCTGTTTCCTTATGTGGTTCAAAGTTAACCCTTATTTGTTAAAGTATTAAAGATGCCATTAAAAATACAAATTGATTTTATTCTGTCTCTTTCTCAATATCTTATTTCTCTCTTTATCTCTTTCTCTTGACGGGCAAGCTTGCTGACCTCTATGCCAAGGGTTTTCTATCCTTGTCTCTCTTTTCTATTTTTCTCAATTTCTCTGCCATTTTGTCTACACTTTTTCTCATTACCCCTCTCTCCTGCTATCTCTCTCAATATGTGTGGGCCCTTCCCCAGTGCACTGATTGGGATGCTCCCTCTGATCTGAGCTCAATGCCAGGCTGAGCTGTCACTATCACTGGGCTATGATTAGTGCTGGGCTGTGAACCCATCAGAGTGCTCCTGGCATTTGTGCTCACACCAGCCCGAAATCCTGCACTGACTTACTTCAGCAAAGGCAGATGAGGAGGAAACAACAGCTCAATAATGGGGAACAGGTTTTGGAATTAATTCTGGACCTTGGAAAAATAGACCAACCTGCATTTATGTAACCACCTTTCACAACCACAGGACATCTGAAAGTACTTTGGAGCCAAGGAGGTACTTTTGAAGTGTGGTTAATGTCACTGTTGTAAACGAGGAAAATCCCTTATTAATTTGAGCTAAAAAAGGTCTCACGAACAAAACAGTAACAACAACAAATAATCAGTTTTTGGGACATCAATTTGAGAATAAATATTGGCCAAGACACAAGCAAATTGCCGTTACTCTTCTTTGAGAAAGTAGTAACTGGTGTTTGACATCCAGCTGAGGGACAGATGCTGCCTCAGATTAATATCTCATTTCGAGGCTGTACAGCACTCCATCAGTGCAGAACACCTCCCTACCGCACCCCACCCCAACAAATTCAGAAACATGTGAACTACCCTGAGCACCATTAACATTCAAATGAGGGTGACCATCCTCAATTTTCCACAGACTTCTCCAGTTGTCAGGGAGCTCAGAGAGTGAGAGGAAACAAATTTCTCAAACTAGTATTGCAGCAGAGTAGCTATCATTTTTCTGGCACTTTAACATTGGAGCGGGAAGCCGACCTGATCTCCCCATTCTCCCTTTCTGTCTGTCTGGCTCTAACCCAGGGATCACTGGACAGTGATCAGGAGCGTGATCCTTAGCTGATATCCCCCCTCCCCTCTCTCTCTCTAACCCAGGGATCACTGGACAGGGATCAGGAGCATGATCCTTGGCTGATATTCTCTGGACAGGGATCATTAACAGGATCCTTGGCTGATTCCCCCTCTCCCTCCCTCTCTCTCTCTCTCTCTGTCTCTCTCTCTCTCTGTGACCCCAGATCGGGATCAGGAGCAGTCTTGCCCCTCTCTGGGTTTGTGGTCAATGGGGGAGGCCTAAGCCTGCCAGGCCAGGCCTGAGGCCATGTGCTCGGGACCTCCACCCAGATCCCTTCAGCCTGGAGTCACACGGTGTGTGGTGAGGCCCTTGCCTAGTTGCTGAGTGCTCAGTCTCCATCTGGCTGGTGTATATTGTGCAGTAACCTGACAGTAACCCTGTAGTAACCCAGGCCCATGCTGCAGGCCTGCTGCGCTCCTCAGCAGGACAAGAGGTGACAATATCTCACTCAGCCTGAGTGTGGCCCCTCTGCAGGTCTGGCAGGGACACTGCGGCCCTGGTACTGCCACTGAAGCAGCCGATCAATCTCAAAGGAACCTCACTCAAACTTACATCATTGTCAAAACCAGGAGCAGCAGTAAGCCTTTCAGTCTATCCAGTCTGTTACCATTTCTATTCATGGTTAATCTTTTATTTGAATGCCATTTTCCGGCACTATCCCAACCTAAAAATGTCATCAGTCTCCAGAAACGTCACGAATCTGCTCAATGACTGAGCTTCTACAGTCCTCTGGGATGGACAATTTCAAAACTGTGTGAAGAAATGCCTCCGCATCTCAGTATTAAATAGCCTGCCCTTATCCTGAGATTTTGTCCCGGTTTTAGACTGATGAGCCAAGGGAAACATATTCTTTAAATCCACCCTGTCACACCCTGAATCTTACAGCTTTGTGTAGTGATTGTAACAAGGTCAACCAGATGGACCTCATAGAATATGAGCTCCCTGATTGGGGCTGTTAATTTGGGTCAATCATAAAAAAACAAATAAACAGCAATGTCCTCTGAGGGAGCTGAATCAGTATCAAGGACTCTCCATGTGTAAAACGAAGAAAAGTAAACAGGAGTGTCAGAGGTTCTGCTCACTTGGAGAGCTGGCTCTGAAGAGGCAGTACTAAAGTCCAAGACTTTCCTCGTGTAAATAAAGGGTGGTTTGGGATACCAGCCTCTGTGGAATTATTTCAGTGGCAATGGGAGTAAAGCAACATCCTGAAGAAACTGACTCGCAATAGTTGTCTTTGAGTTGGTGTAAGCATTTCTGGCAACATACCGTTATTTTGGAAGCTTGACTTGTTTGACCTTGCTGCCAAGGACTGATTGGGGCTGTTAATCTGGTCCAATCAGAAAAAAACAAATAAACAGTAATGTCCTCTGAGGGAGCTGAATCAGTATCAAGGACTCTCCATGTTTTTTTTCGAAGCAAATGACATTGTGGCAGACAAAAAACAATGAGTAATTCTCCTGACAGCCTGTGGAGCCGCACTCTTTTCTGTTATTAGAAGCCTCGTTTTCCCTGAGGCACCAGATACTAAAACCTTTCAAGAACAGATGAACGTACTTTAGGAATATTATGACCCCAAGTCTCCTTTAATTCTGAGATCCTATTGCTTTTACTCAGCAATTTGAGAACCAGGGAATCCATGACAGGAGGGATTATTTTGCTGTCTCAAGTCCGCAGCAACTGCAATGGTTTCCTGGCCTGGATCCTAAAGAACATTTTAACTGTATGGCTAAAGCTTGGCTTTGTTTTGAGGTTTTGCTGTGGGCTGACCTAGCCCAGTGAAGTTATGCAATTCAAATGGTGTTTCCAAAGCTCATTCCAAAAATCATTCCTGAAGAAGGGCTTATGCCCGAAACGTCGATTCTCCTGTTCCCTGGATGCTGCCTGACCTGCTGCGCTTTTCCAGCAACACATTTCCAGCTCTGATCTCCAGCATCTGCAGACCTCACTTTCTTTCCAAAGCTCAGCCAGCCTGGCATGGAGAGTCCTTGATACTGATTCAGCTCCCTCAGAGGACATTGCTGTTTATTTGTTTTTTTATGATTGGCCCAAATTAACAGCCCCAATCAGGGAGCTCATATTCTATTGGAATGCCCTGTAGCTCATATGCTCCATTTACATAAGAACATAAGGAACAGGAGCAGGAATAGGACATCTGGCCTATTGAGCCCACTCTGCCATTCAATAAGATTGTATTTGTTGCTGGTATACGGACTCGAGACAGCAAAGGAATCCAACTCATAGACCAGTGTCCGGAACAGTGCACACCCTGGAAAGTCTACCTACAGTAAATTGCTTAGCAACATCTAAATCAAAATACTTCAAGATAAACGTCTGGTTAAATGGTCATGTGGTTTGAATAGAGGTAAATACCAGCGTGGCCGTTTCAGTGATCGCAGAAACCAGATTTTACTGAAATTCACTCCAGACTCCAACCATTAAGTTTGCACAAGACCTCGGCCAGTCTGAGCATTTATACCTGGAAATTTATACCAGGGAATTTATACCGAGGAACCTTTACAGGTTGGGGATACAATTCTGATTCCTGTCTCTGATGAGAAGCAGTTGGTTCAGTTCCCACTGATTGTAGTAAAAGGCTTGGGCCCAAGCCTGATGGGGTGAGATTAGTTGTGAGAGGTTCACATGGATTGGCTCAGCATTTTTTGATGAGAAAATAGCCGCCTAAATGAAATCCTAATTAAATACTTGGAAGTCTTTCAGGAAGGTGTTGGGATTATCAAAGGAAGAAAGGCCACCTTGTGTGTTGACCAGGAAGCAATGCTGAGATTCTGCAAGGCCTGCCATTTGTCTTACTAGTAAAAGTAGAGGCGGAAACTACGAAGCTGGAAAGCAAAGGAATCATCAAACCAGCCCAGTTTGCAGAATGTGTAACACAGGTCATACTGATTGTGAAGCCCAGTGTATCGATTCATCTTTGTGGGGATTTTAAACAAACAGTAAACAACTTCGCGCAGCTGAATAAATACCCAACCCCTCGCAGAGTGGATTTATACACAAAACTGGCAGGGGGACTGTCCTTCATGAAGCATGAGCCACACGTACTTGACCATGATTCCCAGACGTTTGCTTCAATTAATACCCATAAGAATTTGTACCAATATACAAGACTGTCATTTGGGGCAATTTTTCAGGAGACAATGGAGAATATTTTTCAAGGTCTACTCCAGTTTGCTGATAACAGATAAGACAAATAAAGAGCACTTAGAGAAAATAGACATAATCCTTAGACACTTCTCCCAGGCAGGTGTATGCCTTAGAAGGGAATGTGTGTTCCAGTCATCCCAAGTGACCTACTTGGGCTACAGAGTCAACAAGACTGGTTACACCTGTTGCAAGATAAACTGACGGCGATCAAAGATGCCCCGACTCACATGTCTGACCAGAGTTTAGGTCATTTTTTGGACTAATGAATTATTGTGGAGAGTTCATCCATAATCAGGCGTCCGTTCTGGCATCCTGCCTCAGGTGCACCTGAAACCTTCCTGCAACAGCACAACCTGGATTCAGCAAATTCTACGCATGGTCCCGTTACAGATTCTAGACCCATACGTCAGGTTAACACTATTAAAGCAGTATGAGGAGAACTGCACTATCAGAGGGTCAGTGCTGAGGGCATGCCGCACTGTCGGAGGGTCAGTGCTGAACGAGTTCTGCAGTGTCGGAGGGTCAGTACTGAGGGAGTGCCGCACTGTCGGAGGGTCAGTGCTGAGGGAGTGCCGCACTGTCGGAGGGTCAGTGCTGAACGAGTGCTGCACTGTCGGAGGGTCAGTACTGAGGGAGTGCCGCACTGTCGGAGGGTCGTGCTGAGGGACTGCCGCACTGTCGGAGGGTCAGTGCTGAGGAAGTACTGCACTGTTGGAGGATCAGTGCCGAGGGAGTGCTGTCTTATCGGAGGGTCAGTGCTGAGGGCATGCTCTGCTGTCGGAGGGTCATTTCTGAGGGAGTACCACACTGTCGGAGGGTCAGTACTGAGGGAGTGCCAAGCTGTTGGAGGGTCAGTGCTGAGGGAGTGCCGCACTGTCGAAGGATCAGTGCTGAGCGAGTGCTGTGTTATTGGACGGTCAGTGCTGAGGGAGTGCTCTGCTGTCGGAGAGTCATTTCTGAGGGAGTACCACACTTTCAGAGGGTCAGTGCTGAGGGAGTGCTGCACTGTTGGAGGATCAATGCTGAGGGAGTACCACACTGTCAAAGGATCAGTGCCGAGGGAGTGCTGTGCTGTCGGAGGGTCAGTGCTGAGGGAGTGCCACACTGTCAAAGGGTCAGTGCTGAGGGAGTGCCGCACTGTCGAAGGATCAGTGCTGAGGGAGCGCTGCACTGTCGGAGGGTCAGTGCCGAGGGAGTGCTGTGCTGTCGGAGGGTCAGTGCCGAGGGAGTGCCACACTGTCGGAGGGTCAGTGCTAGGGAGTGCTGCACTGTCGGAGGGTCAGTGCTGAGGGAGTGCTGTGCTGTCGGAGGGTCAGTGCTGAGGGAGTGCCGCACTGTCGAAGGATCAGTGCTGAGGGAGCGCTGCACTGTCGGAGGGTCAGTGCCGAGGGAGTGCTGTGCTGTCGGAGGGTCAGTGCCGAGGGAGTGCTGTGCTGTCGGAGGGTCAGTGCTGAGGGAGTGCCACACTGTCGGAGGGTCAGTGCTGAGGGAGTGCTGCACTGTCGGAGGATCAGTGCCGAAGGAGTGCTGTGCTGTCGGAGGGTCAGTGCTGAGGGAGTGCTGCACTGTCGGAGGATCAGTGCCGAGGGAGTGCTGTGCTGTTGGAGGGTCAGTGCTGAGGGAGTGCCGCACTGTCGGAGGGTCAGTGCTGAGGGAGTGCTGCACTATCGGAGGGTCAGTGCCGAGGGAGTGCTGTGCTGTCGGAGGGTCAGTACTGAGGGAGTGGGCACTGTCAGATGTGCCATCCTTCAGATGGACATTCGATTCCAGCCTCTGGCTTCTCAGGTTGATGTGGAGGTGATGGCCTAATGGTATTATCATTGGATTGTTTTTCCAGAGACCCAGAGAATGTTTTGGCAACCTGGATTTGAATCCCGCCATGGCAGCTAATGGAATTTGAATTCGATAATTAAAACCTTCTGGAATTAAGAGTCTACTGATGACCATGAATCCATTGTTTGTTGGAAGATCCCACCTGGTTTGCTATTTTCCTTTAGGGATCAAACCAGCCCAGTTTGCAGAATGTGTAACACAGGTCATACTAATCAGGTCTAGCCTCCATGTGACTCCAGACCCACAGCAATGTGACTGGTTGTTAACTGCCCTCTGGGCAATTAGGGGTGGGCAATAAATACTGACTGTGCCAGAGACGCCCTCATCCCGTAAGTGAATTAAAAAAAAGTGAAATATGAAAGTGGAACAATTCCATTTCCCCAGGGTCCTAGCAAATGTTTATCCTTAAGCAACCTTCTCCAGTACAGCTGACCTCTGTATGACCTCAGCTCTGGTTTGGAGTTTGCTGTTAATGCGAGTTTTTTAAAATATTTCATTGTGGACTAAAATAGGAAAATAATGTTTCATAGATTGTTGAAGGATTACTGTACATTTTAGAAATAAGCAGCTGACAAACTTTGGAAGTGGTGTTTACAAAGCTGCTGTTCCAGCAGCAGTAGCAGCCTGGCTACAGATGAACTGAAGTTAGGGGACTGTGTCCAGGGAGTTTCAGCTGGTAACAGGTCAATGGTTGGTCTGTAGACCCATGACCAGTTATTGTTGACAAAGAGCTTGGGCTTGACAGCAAAGATCTGATTGGTTCCCTGGTAGCTGAATACCCTGGGAGTGTGAATGAAATGGAGAAAGCATCCAATCTCTGGAGGGGAAGGTGCTTTCTTTGTGTCTCACTCTGTCACTGTCTCTCTTTCTTTCTGTTTTATTTGGTCCATTTCTGACATTACTCATTGTTCTTTCCCTCTTCTCTTTCATTCCCTGGGTCTGTCACTCCATACTTGGTTAATTTGTCTGAAAGTTTTCTGTTTCTGGCCTGTACTGGGCTGCTGATGGGTAGGTTTCCAACTGGAGACAGCTGCTGCAGATTTTTCTGGTTCATTTGATGGGCAAGTTGAATTGTGTTTCAGTTTAGTCTGTTGGGTGACAGTATCTTGTATTCTGTTCAACAACAAATAGACTATGTTAACAAAGTCCCGACACACATCAGTACTGGTAATGTAAGCAGTTCAGGAGAAAATTACATCAAATCTGATTATTTCTGCAAGGGGAGATAACTTTACAGTCTACGCCTCTGGGAATTTGCCATTAAATCATGGGAAAGGCATGAATGTAACACAGAAAATCTGGATCACAAATATTTATTCAAAACTCAATACATTTTCACCTGCTCACTTGGTCTCCTCCCCCAGTTCTGACTCTCTCTCTCTCAATTCCCATCTCTCACTGTTCCTCACACTTCCTTTATCTCTGTGTCATTCTTATTCTTACTATCTTTGTGTGTGTCTTGGACTCTATTTATCCCTCAAAGTTGGTGAGAAGATTTGTAGCTCGGGTGCTCGTTGTTGTGGTTCTGTTCGCCGAGCTGGGAATTTGTGTTGCAGATGTTTCGTCCCCTGTCTAGGTGACATCCTCAGTGCTTGGGAGCATCCTGAGCACTGAGGATGTCACCTAGACAGGGGACGAAACGTCTGCAACACAAATTCCCAGCGCGGCGAACAGAATCTATTTATCCCTTTTTATTTCACTCTTTCTCTCTTTCTTTCTCTCACATTCTCTCTATCACTCACTGTCTTTTGTCTCTTGTATCTGTCTCACTTTCTGTTTCTTGTTGTAACTTTCTGCAGCTCTGTGTTTGAACAGAAGGTGGCACACTGAGACAATGCCAGAATTAGATCTTACTGGGAACGCCTGGGAGAAAGGGCAAGAGCTCTGAAGGTTAACCAGTGCCCGTGGATCAGAGTGCAGGTGATGCTGCCTGTTCTTTCAAATCGTTTCTGGACTACTACACCTTTTATTAATTGCACACATCAACCCAGCAACAAGGATCAGGAAGTTCTAATGTCAGTTCAAACATGCCGCCCTGCTTAAAGAGGATTGAGACTGAGGCTGGAAAAGATGCATGCAAGAAATGAATCAAACAT
The DNA here is from genome assembly GCF_004010195.1 of Chiloscyllium plagiosum. Taxonomy (NCBI): domain Eukaryota; kingdom Metazoa; phylum Chordata; class Chondrichthyes; order Orectolobiformes; family Hemiscylliidae; genus Chiloscyllium; species Chiloscyllium plagiosum. Next base: position 54,905,388 of record NC_057733.1, on the reverse strand, counting down.
GGGAAAGATGGAGGAATGACACAAGATGAGAATGTGTGTACTCCAAGGTTTTAAGATGCTGCAATAGAGGCCATGGAGGTAGATGGAGAGAGAAAGAGACCCAGGAGGCAAGGAGATTTTCCAGACCCACCGTGAAGGCACTGACTGCAGGAATCAGGCACCACGGACCAAGGAACAGGGCAGCACAAAGTTCAATGACAAGTCATCAAGGTCAGTGAATAAATAAATAAATAGCATATATCAGCGCTCTGTTCCACATCCCTCACTAACGATTTCTGAACAATCAAAACTCCACCCTCAGTCTCACTCACTGAACTCTGCCTCCAAACACTCCAACAGCTTTACACATTGCCAGCTACTTCATCCTGACAGCTGTCTCATTGCACCAACTTACAGCAGACTGCCCTCTCTCCTATGGGATAGGTGGTACCTAACCAGAGGCAGCAGCAGCTACCTGGGGGACCCTGAGGCTGCGAGCAGCACAGGACAGGAACTGTTGAAGTGGAGAGAATTCTCACACTTTAATCCTCCTTCTCACGTCCCACCTCTCCTTCACCCCACAGTCTCGCCACTTCCATGCAGAGGGTGTAAATCCATGAGGTTTACTTTCCCGTACTCACAGCCCTCCATTACCAGGTGAACGAGAAAAATCAAGAAGGCTGTGGAGGCGAGGTCATTGAGTGTATTTAAGACGGACGTAGATAGGTTCTTGATTGTCAAGGGGATCAGGGTTGTGGGGAGAATGGGGTTGAGAAACTTATCAGCCATGATTGAATGGCAGAGCAGACTCAATGGGCTGAATGGCCTAACATCTGCTCCTATGTCTTATTGTCTTCTGGTCTTATAGGGTGACAATGAGGACATAGCAACATTTACTGATTTCATGGTCTTCTGCTCAGACCCTGACACTGGGCACAGCATAGAGGGGATATTGAGTCTGCATCAGTACATGGTGAGTGGGATACAGGAGATGAGCTGTGGACAGGACAGAGGAACGGCTAACTCGGCCATCAGGCTGCTGGAGGGTCAGGTCACTGGAATCTTGTTGCACAGAACCTAAAGGACTGCCAAAGGCGCCCAGGATATGTCTGGACGGAACATAGACTGAGGAGGCTGATGCAGTCGCTGGCCTGTTCACTGCTAAACAGGATGGAGGAAGCCAACTTTGCAGCACATAATGATCAATAACTCAGCCACAAGGTTTCAATGTCTAACCATCAAGGCAGCAGCTTCTAGCCAGTATCGGAATGTTGCATTGGAAACTGAGGCTGAGGATACAGAATGTGAGCTTGCTGCATTCAGACTTTAATGGCTTCATGACTGTGGTCCCAGGGGACTACAGCCCAGCAATCTGGGCACCAGCAGATTTCTGGGTTTGCTGTGGCAGTGCCAGCAGGGAGTGGCACTCCTTCCATGTTCTAAGAGAACAGAGTGTATCCTTCCAGCCTCACCAATTTGCTAATGTTCTTGCTGCTGCCTGCCAGTTAACACAGACTGTACCTGCCCACACTGAGGTAGTGCAGATCACAGCTACCCCAGGGCTTCCTATAAACCCATCTGCAGTCTCCCTCGGGGTGAATGGGCAACCATTCCACTCCCAGATCACACCCACTCCAATCCCAATCCACCTTGGTCCCAGTGCAGTTCCAGAACAGTCGCAGTTCAGGCCCAGTCCAGTCCTACTCCAGTCCTAGTCCAATCCCACCTCTGTCCCAGTCCAGATCCAGAGCAGGCCCAGTTCAGTCCAAATCCAATCCTTGTCCAGACCCAGACCAGACCTGGTCTCCGCCCAGAGCAGTCCCAGCCTGATCCCAGTTCAGGCCCACTCCAGTCACAGTCTGGTCCCACTCCAATCCCAATCCAGTTCTATCCCAGTCCCAATCCAGTCACACTTTGGTCCCCTTTTAGTTCAAGTCTAGACCCAGAGCAATCCCAGCCTGATCCCAGTCCAGTCCCACTCCAGGCGCATCCAGAGACTTGACACCACACCCTCTGGTGACACTCACTGCGTCAATGTGGCAGAGGGCTGCACTGTAGGGACTGCCATCCTCTTTCACACAGCATTGCGTTTGGAGCCAAAGAGGCTCTCGAGTGGAAGTGGAAGATTCTATCAGACTATTCATGGGCAATCAGTGAAAATATTCCAGTGAATATTTATCACTCCATCCACATCTCTAAAACCAATTCTCTGGCCTTTACGGCACTGGCCATTACTGCACTGGCATTTGTGAGAGATTGCTGTCTGCCCTGTCTCCTGTATTATGATTGTAACACATGTCAAAAGTGAGGTTGTGAGAGGCGCTAGTGAAATGTCAAACGTTATTTCTTTTCCTTCCTCTCTTCCAGCTGCCTGTCCAGGACTATGTGCCCTCTGTTCATTCTTCCAGGCGAACTTTGTTCCTAGGGGAATGGTTATTGCTGAAGCCCCCACCCCCACCCCGTGCAGATATCTTGAAGTCAGATAAATGTCCTTCAATATCTGCCAATTTGCTCCCTGCAAACCTACACAGCCAGCCACAACTATGGAAAGTATTAAGAACCCTGTAAAATACAAACAGCTGGAAGAGATTTCCCAGCAGGTAAGCTGTAACTAGTTGCTGATGCTGGTAAATATCCCTGGAATGGGTCTCCCTTTTGCTATTTCACTGTGTGAGGTTACCAGAGACCAGTATCTGGAGCAGGAAGCTACAAAATGACTGGATTGTGATCAGTATTTCTAACATACTTCAAAGCCTGCACCTCGATGGTATCTGTGCAATGCACAGCAAAAGTGTGCACAAATTGCATTTTTACCCCAATGATAGATGTGACCACGCTCAATTTTGTGTGCAATCTGACAGCTTGGAAAGTGCAAGTCAGATTTTATTGGACTGAGTGAATTTACCGACAGATTATTGACGTGTGGGTAAGGGAGTGTCGATAATTATCATGAAGGTTTCCTGAAAGTATTTGAAACAGTTCCACATCAGAAATTGTTCCAAAGAGTAGCAGCACAGTTCTGGAGGTAATGTTGTGATTAGGGTGTGTGATAACATTTGAAAACAAAATTGAGAATTTTAAACACCAGAGAAGGGGCCAAATGAGATTGAAAGAGGAGTGAAAGGGAGCTGGGATTTGGAGACACACACAGCCAGATAAGACAGTGTTAGATTTCATTCAAAGGGTTAAATGGAAATATTCAGGGCCGGAGTAACCCATTCGAACTCTGAAGCCCCCTGCAGATGGCTGTGTTTGTGATGGCTTCAATTTCTGATGCTGTCATTTTCTTCTCCTTTCCCCTACTACTTTCTCATTTGCTGTTTGGGTGAATATGTCCTGTTTCAGTTTCTAATACCAAATTCTTTCCTCATCCCTCTGCTCAGTGACTCCCAGAGCTCCCTGCATAATCTCAAGTAAAGATTGCTGTGTAATATCTGATAACATTCATCTGTCAGTTGCGTGACCCTCACTGAAACACAGAATCATATTTCATGATTGCTCTCTCACATGTTAGCGTGACTAAGCTATTTTACACATTCTCCTCCCGGGCCCATTCTCTATACACTCTCAACTTCCTGTTTTCTCATTAAAAACCAACGTGACCAACTTTTATTAAAGGAAAAGGACAGTCTGACTGGGACAGGACAGGTTGGGGAAGGGGTGCTGGTGGGGCAGGACTTGGAGCATGCCTTGTTACCATAAGCTTTTGGTTCTTTCAATAGTGATTGTCAGTGTAACTTGTCCCTTCCTGGCACAGTGGCTCAGTGGTGAGTACTGCTGTCTCACAGCTCCAGGGACCCGGATTCGATTCCCGCCTCAGGCGACTGTCTGTGTGGAATTTGCACATTCTCCCCGTGTCTGTGTAGGTTTCCTTCGGGTGCTCCAGTTTCCTCCCACAGTCCAAAGATGTGCAGTTAAGCTTTGCTAAAACATTGCTCCTGGTGTCCAGGGATGTTCAGGTTATGTGGGTTAGCCACAGGAAATGCAGGGATAGGACGGGGGGGGTGGGTTGGATGGGATGTTTCTTGGAGGGTTAGTGTGGACTCGATGGGCGTAATGCCTGCTTCCACATTGTAGGGATTCTATGATATGAGCTGATTCAGAGGAAGGTTCAAGCAAGCAAACCCCACAGCTTAGCTTCTCGAGTAACAAGATCAGCATCTCTTGTTTGGCCAACTCACAGATTTGCAATTCTTTGCCTGAGCCTCCCAGGCCTGTCCGAGGAATATTAGTTAAAAGTGGGGTGACCCCTGTGTCCTGGCTTCTCACAAATAATATCCCAGAAGAAATAATTGTAAATCAGGAGCAAGTTAAAACACTGACAATCACCAGGGAAAAGGCCTGAGAAAATGATAAGAACCAACAGCTGACAAGCCCCTGTGTCCTGATGGACCTTGGAAGTGACCACTGAGAGAGCAGATCCACAGGTTGTAATTTTCCAAAATTCCCTAGATTCAAGAAAGGTCTTATCAGATTGGCAAAAATGTGAATGTAACATTTACTCAAAGTGGGGGTAGGATATAAAGCAGGACATGTTCTGGTCTGAGATTTCTGGAAGGAATTTGATAAAGTGCCAAATCAAAGGTTATGATGCAATACATACGTTTATGGTTTAGGGGACGAGAGAATAACATGGTTAGAGAATTAGCTAGATAAGAAAAGAGAATAAATGAGTCATTTCCCGTTGGCAAGATGTAATGATTGGAATGTCGGTCTCTATTGTATACAATGTCTTTACTGAGTAAGATGAAGGAATCAGTTGTAGGTTTACAAACATTTTGTGGATTACACAAAGATGGGTAGGAGAGTACGTTGTGAAGAGAAGTTTGCAAAGATATACACACAGGGTGAATGAGTGGACAGACATTTGGCAGCTGGAGTCTAATGTATGAAAATGTGAGTTTGTCCACTTGGTAGGAAGAAGAGAAAAAGCACGTATAATCTAAATGGAGAGCAATTACACAGAGACCTGGGTGTTCTGGTACACAAATCACAAAATGTTTAGAGAGGGTTACAGCAAGTGATTTGGAAGGCAAATTTCTGCCCATGCCTTCAACTGATCTATATTTTGCTGTATCCTCTGACAATCCTCCTCATTATCTGCAACTCCATCAATCTTTGTATTGTCCTCAAAGTTACTAATTAGACCAGCTAGATTTTCCTCCAAATCATTTATATAGACCATAAACAGCAGAGGTCCCAGCGCTGATCCCCGTGGAACACCACACGTCACAGCTCTCCATTCCAAAAAGCATCCTCCCACCGTTACCCTCTGTCTCCTGTGACTAAGCCAGTTCAACATCCATCTTACCATCTCACCTTGATACCATGTGACTTCACCTTTTGGTACCAGTGTGCCATGAGGGGCCTTGTCAAAGGCTTTACTGAAATCCTTGTAGACAACATCAACTGCTTTTCCCTCATCAATCACCTTCATCACCTCCTCAAACAACTCAATCAGGTTAGTGAGGCACGACATCCCCTGCATAGAACCAGCTGTCTGTCAATAATCAGTCCATTTGCTTCTCAATGTGTCTAGATCTTGTCCCTGAGAATCTTTTCCAATAATTTCCCTCCCACCAACATGAGGTTCACAGGGCTGTAATTTCCTGGATTATCTCTGTTATCCTTCTTACACAATGGGACAACTTTGGCTATTTTCCGGTCCTCTGGGACCTCACCTGTGGCCAGGGAGGATACAAAGCTGTCTGTTAATGCTCCAGCAATTTGTTCTCTTGCCTCCTTCAATATTCTGGGATCGATCCCATCAGGACCTGGAATCTTATCCACCTTAATACTTTTTAAGATGCACAACACCTTTTCCTTTTTAATAGCAACTCGGCTTAGAAATTCAGCATTCCATTCCCTGAGATTATCCTCCACCAATTCCTGCTCTTTAGTGAATACCGACACAGAGTATTCATTAGGATCTCACCTCCCTCTTCAGGCTCCACACACAGATTCCCCCCTTTGTCCTTGAGTGGGCCAACCCTTTTTCTGGCTACCCTCTTGCTTCTTGTACACATATAAAAAGCCTTGGGATTCTCCTTAATCCTGTTTGCTAATGATTTTCATGATCCCTTTTAACCCATCTAATTCCTTCTTTAAGTTCTTTCCTATTTTCCTTAAATACTTCAAGGACTTTGTCAGTTCCCATCCTCCTTGCCCTTATGTATGCTTCCTTTATCTTTCTGACCAAGGTCATAACATCCCTGGGTTATCCAAGGTTCACGTAACTTGCTGTACCTATCCTTCATTCTCACAGAAACCTGCTGCTCCTGAACTCTTATCAATTGCCGTTTGAAATACTCCCACATGTCCCTCATACAGCCGCCTCCAATCAACACTCTCCACTTCCTGCCTAATATTGTTGTGGTTCACCTTCCCCCAGTTTAACACCTTCACCCGAGACTGCTGTTATTCCCTATTAATGAATCAAAGTTTGGGAGAAGATTTGTAGCTCGGGTGCTCGTTGTTGTGGTTCTGTTCACCGAGCTGGGAATTTGTGTTGCAGACGTTTCGTCCCCTGTCTAGGTGACATCCTTAGTGCTTGGGAGCCTCCTGTGAAGCGCTCCTGTGAAGTTTCCTCCGGCATTTATAGTGGTTTGTACCTGCCGCTTCCGGTTGTCAGTTCCAGCTGTCCGCTGCAGTGGTCGGTATATTGGGTCCAGGTCGATGTGCTTATTGACTGAATTTGTGGATGCGTGCCATGCCTCTAGGAATTCCCTGGCTGTTCTCTGTTTAGCTTGTCCTATAATAGTAGTGTTGTCCCAGTCGGACTCATGTTGTTTGTCATCTGAGTGTGTGGCTACTAAGGATAGCTGGTCGTGTCGTTTCGTGGCTAGTTGGTGTTCATGGATGCGGATCGTTAGCTGTCTTCCTGTTTGTCCTATGTAGTGTTTGCTGCAGTCCTTGCATGGGATTTTGTACACTACATTGGTTTTGCTCATGCTGGGTATCGGGTCCTTCGTCCTGGTGAGTTGTCGTCTGAGAGTGGCTGTTGGTTTGTGTGCTGTTACGAGTTCTAGTGGTCGCAGTAGTCTGGGTGTGTGTTGGGATGGTTGCTTTCGTAGTTCAGGACATGGTCTGTGTGTGTGGCTTTCCTGTACACCTTTGTGGTGAATTCTCCGTTCGGTGTTCTCTGTACCATCACATCTAGGAATGGGAGTTGGTTGTCCTTTTCTACCTCTCTAGTGAATCAGATTCCTGTGAGTGTGGCGTTGATGATCCGGTGTGTGTTCTCTATTTCTGTGTTTTTAATGATTACAAAGGTATCATCCACATATCTGACCCAGAGTCTGGGTTGAATTTGCGGTAAGACTGTTTGTTCTAATCTAAACTCTGGATCAGATATATGGATGACACCTTTGACAACTAGCCATGAAATGACACGACCAGCTATCCTTAGTAGCCACACACGCAGATGACAAGCAACATGAGTTCAACTGGGACAACACTACTATCATAGGACAAGCCAAACAGAAATCAGCCAGGGAATTCCTAGAGTCATGGCACTCATCCACAGATTCAATCAATAAGCACATCGACCTGGACCCAATATAACACTGCAGCGGACAGCTGGAACTGAAAGCCGGAAGCGGCAGGTACAAACAACTATAAATGCCGGAGGAAACATCACAGAAGCACTTCACAGGAGGCTCCCAAGCATTGAGGATGTCACCTAGACAGGGGACGAAACGTCTGCAACATAAATTCCCAGCTCGGCGAACAGGACCACAACACCTATTAATGAATATCTAAAAGCTTACAGTATTATGGTCAGTACTCCTGAAATGCTCCCCCACTGAAGCTTCACTCACCTGGCCAGGTCTTCAGAGGGTTGGTGTGGACTGGTTGGGCCGAAGGGCCTGTTTCCACATTGTAGGGAATCTAATCTAATTTTTTTAAAAATCCTTCCCTGGAGCTGGGACTGGGTCTGTGCCTGGGACAGTGTCTGGGGCTATGGCTGGGTCTGGGACAGGGACAGGGGCTGGTGCTGTGCCTGGGCCAGGAGCTGTGCCTGGGGCTGGGTCTCAGCCTTGGGCTGCTGCACTGATTTTGAGATGGTGCCTTTGGGATGTTGACTGTCAATGTTTTTTATTGGTTGATTTAAGGGCCTGAGAAGTCATCACACTTTGCACACTTGGAGGGGGGGAGTTGGTGCCAACTGGCCCCAGCTATGAGTTTGCAGAATCCCATGTCCTTTTGCAGTCACAATAGCAGCTCCTTTATCAACACTGATAACATACACTGGCAACCAGATTAAAAAAAACAATAGAATATTGTTTTATTACCGCTAGAGAAACAGGCACAAAGGCGTGGATGTATAAAAGTCTGATCCGAGCTTTTATCACATCGGGAGTAACTGGGTTGACTTCCAGGCCCCACACCTCAGAAAGGAAATGCCTGCCTTAGAGCGGACGCAGCAATCCATCAGAATAGCACCAGGGGCTGGAAAGCTGAAGGACATTTACTGTAGGCAAGGCATGCTTTCCTTGAGTATTGAACTTAAAGGTGTGGTTGAATCAAGACCTTTTAAAATAGAACTTTGAACATTCCAGCGCAGTACAGGCCGTTCGGCCCTCGATGTTGCGCTGACCTGTGAAACCAATCCGAAGCCTATCTAACCTACACTATTCCATTTTCATCCATATATTTATCCAATGACTATTTAAATGCCCTTAAAGTTTGCGAGTCTACTACTGTTGCAGGCAGTGCATTCCACGCCCCTACTACTCTCTGACAAAAGAAACTACCTCTGACATCTGTCCTGTATCTATCACCCCTCAATTTAAAGCTATGTCCCCTCGTGCTAGCCATCACCATCCAAGGAAAAAGGCTCTCACTGTCCAGCCTATCTAATCCTCTGATCATCTTTTATGTCTTTCTTAAATCACCTCTCAATCTTCTCTCTAACGAAAACAACCTCAAGTCCCTCAGCCTTTTCTCATAAGACCTTCCCTCCATACCAGGCAACATCCTTGTAAATCTCCTCTGAACCCTTTCCAAAGCTTCCACATCCTTCCTATAATGCAGCGACCATACTCCAAGTGCGGCCATACCAGAGTTTTGTACAGCTGCAGCATGACCTCATGACTCTGAAATGCATTCCCTCTACCAGTAAAAGCTAACCCACCTTAGGCTTTCTTAACAACCCGATCAACCTGGGTGGCAACTCTCAGGGATCTAAGTACATAAACACCAAGATTTCTCTGTTCATCCACACTACCAAGAATCTTCCCAGACGTCCAATACCTTGTATCTCTGTTCCTCCTTCCAAAGTGAATCACCTCATACTTTTCCACATTAAACTCCATTTGCTATCTCTCAGCCCAGTTCTGCAGCTTATCTATGTCCCTCTGTAACTTGCAACATCCTTCTGCACTGTCCACAACTCCACCAACCTTAGTGCCATCCGCAAATTTACTAACCCATCCTTCGACACCCTCATCCAGATCATTTATAAAAATGACAAACAGCAGTGGCCCCAAAACAGATTCTTGCAGTACCCCACTAGTAATTGAAATCGAGGATGAGCATTTCCCATCAACCACCACCCTCTGTCTTCTTTCATCTAGCCAATTTCTGATCCAAACCGCTAAATCACCCTTAATCCCATGTATTTTGTGCAATAGCCTACCGTGGGGAACCTTATCAATTGCTTTACTGAAATTCATATACACCACATCAACCACTTTACCCTTATCCATCTGTTTGGTCACCATCTCAAAGAACTCAATAAGGTATAGGAGGCACGACCTACCCTTCACAATACTATGTTGACTATCTTTAATCAACTTATTCTTTTCTAGATGATTTAATCAAAGTAGAAATGAAAGAATAGGCAGGATGAATGCATGGCTTGAGAGATGGTGCAGACGGGAGGGGTTCAGATTTTTGGCACATTGAGACCAGTTCTGGGGAAGGTGAGACTATTACAAACTGAACGGTCTACATCTGGGCAGAACTGGAACTAATGTCCTTAGGGGTGCTTTTGCTAATACATTTGGGGAGGGTTTAAACTAATGTGGCAGGGGGATGGGACCAAATGAGGAGGTTAGTGGACAGCAAGGAGGTAGTAAGGAACTTGAAGTCAATGTGACTAAAGGGAAGAGTAGGCAGGGAGCAGCTGATGAACACAGAGGGACTAGTGGTCTGAGGTGCGTTTGTTTTAATGTGAAAAGTATAGTAGGTAAGGCAGATGGACTTTGGACTTGGATTAGTACCTGGGAGTATGATGTTATTGCTATTACTGAGACTTTGTTAAGGGAAGGGCATGATTAGCAACTAAATATCCCAGGATATCGATGCTTCAGAAGGGATAGAGAGGGAGGTAAAATGCTCGCTAGAAGGTTCATGTTCAGACATTTTGTCACCATACTAGGTAACATCTTCAGTAAGCCTCTGGACAAAGCATTGCTGATGATTCCTGCTTTCTATTTATATGTTTGGATATCTCTGGGAGAGTGACGTCATTTCCTGTGGTGAGGTAATTACCTGTTCTTTTTCTCAGGAGATGGTAAATCGGGTCCAAGTCAATGTGTTTGTTGATAGAGTTCTGGTTGGAATGCCTGCTTCTAGGAATTCTCGTGCGTGTCTCTGTTTGGCTTGTCCTAGGATGGATGTGTTGTCCCAGTCAAAGTGGTGTCCTTCCTCATCCGTATGTAAGGATATTAGTGAGAGAGGGTCATGTCATTTTATGGCTAATTGATGTTCACTTTGACACCAATTTGACTGGGACAACACATCCATCCTAGGACAAGCCAAACAGAGACACGCATGAGAATTCCTAGAAGCATGAGATTCCAACTGGAAATCTATCAACAAACACATTGACTTGGACCTGATTTACCACCCCTGAGAAAAAGAACAGAAAATGACATCACCATAGGAAATTATGTCACCACAGGAAATGACATCACTAATCCAAAGAAACCCAAACATATAAATAGAAAGCAATGCTTCATCTTGAGGCTCACTGAAAATGTTACCTAATAGGGTGACGAAATATCTGAACATGAACCTTCCAGCTCAACGAGCAAACCTACATCCAGAACCTCAAACTGAGCTACAAATCTTCTCAAAACCCGCTAAGGGAGGTAAAAGGGGTGGTGCACTACTGGTCAGAGAGGATATCCCTCTGAATGAGGGCACGATGGAGGACTCGAGCAGTGAGGCAATATGGGCAGAGCTCAAAAATAGGAAGGATGCGGTAACAACGTTGGGGTTGTACTACAGACCTCTCAACAGCGAGCAGGAGATAAAGGTCCAAATATGTGAACAGATTATAGAAAGATGGAGGAGCAACATGATGGTGGTGATAAGAGATTTTAATTTCCTCAACGTTGACTGGGATTCACTTAGTGTTAAAGGTCTAGTTTGAGCAGAATTTGTAAGGGTTTTCTAGAGCAGTGTGTAAATAGTCCAACTCAGGAAGGGACATACTGGACCTGGTGTTGGGGTTAAAGTTTCAGTGGGGGATTACTTTGGGAGGAGAGATCACAATTCCATAAGTTTGAATACTCATGGACAAAGATGAGAGTGGTCCTAAAGTAAGTGTGCTAAATTGGGGGAAGGCCAACTATAGCAAAATTCAGCAGGAGCTGGGGAATGTAGCTTGGGAGCGGCTGTTTGAAGGGAAATCCACATTTGATATCTGAGAGGCTTTTAAAGAGAGATTGATTAGAGTGCAAGTGAGAAATGTCGCTGTGAAACTGAGGGATGGAAATGGCAAGATTAGGGAACCATGGATGACAGGTGAAATTGTGAGACTAGCTAAGAGGGAAAAGGAAGCATACATAAGGTCTCGTTGTCTGAAAACAGATGAAGCTTTGGAAGAATATCAGGAAAGTAGGACCAATCTGAAATGAGGAATTAAGAGGGCTACAAGGGGTCATGAGATATCTTTAGCAAACTGGGTTAAGGAAAATCCCAAAGCCTTTTATTCATATATAAGGAGCAAGAGGGTAACTAGCGAAAGGGTTGGCCCACTCAAGGACAAAGGAGGAAAATTATGCAAGGAGTCAAAGAAAATGGGTGAGATTCTTAATGAGTACTTTGCATTGGTATTCACCAAGGAGAGGGACATGAGAGATGTTGAGGTTAGGGATACACGTTTGATTACTCTAGATCAAGTCGGCATAAGGAGGGAGGAAGTGTTAGGAATTCTAAAAAGCATTAAGGTGGACAAGTCCCCAAGTCTGGATGGGATCTATCCTAGGTTACTGAGGGAAGCGAGAGAGGAAATAGCTGGGGCATTAACAGATATCTTTGCAGCATTCTTGAACACGGGTGAGGTCCCACAGGATTAGAGAATTGCTAATGTTGTCCCCTTTGTTTAAGAAGGATAGCAGGGATAATCCATGTAATTATAAACTGGAGACCTTGACATCAGTGGTATGGAAGCTGCTGGAGAAGATACTAAGAGCTTGGATCTATTCCCATTGGAAGAAAATGGGCTTATCAGTAATAGGCAACGTGGTTTTGTGCAGAGAAGGTCATGTCTTACCAACTTAATAGAACTCCTTGAGGAAGTGACAAAGTTGATTGATGGGGGAAGGGCGGTAGATTCATATACATGGACTTCAGTCAGGCATTTGATAAGGTTCCACATAGTAGACTGATGGAGAAATTGCATGGGGTCTATGGTGTACTAGCTAGATGGATAGAGAACTGGCTGGGCAACAGGAAACAGAGAGTAGTAGTGGAAGGGAATTTCTCAAAATGGAGAACTGTGACCAGTGATGTCCCACAGGGATCCGTGTTGTTTGTGATATGCTTAAAGGATCTGGAGGAAAGTATAGCTGGTCTGATTAGCAGGTTTGCAGATGATACTAAGATTGGTGGAGTAGCAGATAGTGAAGGGGTCTGTCAGAGAATGCAGCAGAATATAGATAGATTAGAGAGATGGGCAGAGAAATGGCAGATGGAGTTCAGTCCAGGTAATGCGAGGTGATGCATTTTGGAATATCCAATTCAGGACCAAACTATACAGTAAATGGAAAAGTCCTGGGGAAAATTGATGTACAGAGAGATTTGGATGTTCAGGCCCACTGTACTCTGAAGGTGGCAGTGCAGGTCAGTGAGTGGTCAAGAAAGAATACAGCATGCTTTTCTTCATCGAATGGGATATTGTGTACAAGAGTTGGCAGGTAATGTTACAGTTATATAGGAGTTTGGTTCGGCTACATTTGGAATGCTGTGTACACTTCTGGTTGTCACATTACCAAAAGGATGTGCATGTTTTGGAGAGGGTTCAGAGAAGCTTCACCAGGATGTTGACTGGTATGGAGGGCATGAGCTCTGAGGAGAGGTTGAGTAGATTAGGGTTATTTTCAGTGGAAAGACAAAGGTTGAGGGAGGACCTGATTGAGGCCTACAAAGTCATGAGAGGTGGATAGCAAAAAGCTTTTTCCCAGAGTGGGGGACTCAATTACTAGGGATCACGAGTTCAGGGTAAGAGGGGAAAGGTTTAAGGGAGATATGCGTGGACAGTTCTTTACGCAGAGGGTGGTGGGTGCCTGGAACATGTTGCCAGCGGAGGTGCTAGAGGCGGGTACAATAGTGTCATTGAGGATGTATCTAGACAGATACATGAATAGGCAGGGAGCAGAGGGATACAGATCCTTAGGAAATAGGTGACAGGTTTAGATAGAAGATCTGGATCGGCACAGGCTTGGAGGGCCGAAGGGCCTGTTTCTGTGCTGTAAATTTCTTTGTTTGTTTTTGTATTATAAATCCTATCTCTTCTAATCCTTCCAACACTTTACCCACAACTGAAGTAAGGCTCGCGGGTCTATAATTACCAGGGTTGTCTCTACAAGGGGACAACATTTGCTATCCTCTAGTCTTCTGGCACTATTCCTGTAGACAATGATGACATAAGTATCAAAGCCAAAGGTTCTGGAACCTTCTCCCTAGATTCCTAGGATAAGACCCATCTGACACAGGGGACTTAGCAATTTTGGAAAGTGTGAAAATAGATAACACCTCCTTCTTATGAACCTTAATCCCATCTAGTCTAATGGCCTGTACTTCATTATTCTCGTCGACAGCATTGTCTTTTTCCTGTGTGAATACTGATGAAAAATATTCACTTAGTGCCACTCCTATCTTCTTGGACTCCACGCACAAATTCCCACTAATATCCTTGATTGGCCCTAAGCTTAGTCTTTTATTCCTGATATACCTATAGAAAGCTTTAAGATTTTCCTTGATCCTACCTGCCAAAGACTTTTCATGTCCCCTCTTGGCTCTTCTTAGCTCTCACGTTAGGTCCTTCCTGGCTAACTTGTAACTCTCAAGCACCCTAACTGAGCCTTCACATATCATCTTTACATAAGCCTCCTTCTTCCTCTTGACTAAAGATTCAACTTCTTTATTAAGCCCACAGTTCGACCACTTCCTCCCTGCCTGTCAAGTGCATATTTATCATAAATGGATCGAAATGAGGAGATAAGGAGAAATTATTTCCATGAGTTGGGGGTCAATTTAAAATCAGAAATAGGCCTTTTAGCAGCAAAAATACATTTCTTCAAACACACAGTATAAACCTGAGTCCATTTGCCACTCCTCAGATACATGTTCAAATACAACAAGATCAGGACAATATCCAGGCTTGGGCTGACAAGCGGGGAATAATATTAACGCTGCACAAATGCCAGGCAATGACCATCACCAATAAGAGACAATCTAACCACTGCCACTTGACATTCAATGGTGTTACCATCACTGAATCCCCCACTATTAATATCCTGGGGGCTATCATTGACCAGAAGCACAATTGGACTCTCCATATAAACACATTGGCTACAGGAGCAGGTCAGAGACTGGGAATATTGTGGTGAGTAACTCACCTCCTGACTCCCCAAAGCCTGTCCACCATCTAGAAGGCACAAGTCAGGAGTGTGATAGAGTACTCCCTACTTGTCCTGGATGGGGGCAGCTCCAACAACACTCAGGAGGTTTGACACCACAATCCATCGCAGTCCTGACACACCATGTCTGGCATGAATGTTATTTGCCAATTGTCAGTGCAAGCCTGGATATTGTTCAGGTCTTTCTGCATTTGGACATGGACTGCTTCAGTATCTGAGGAGCTGAGAATGGTGCTGAATATTGTGCAATTACCAGCAAACATCTCCACTTCTGTCTTTATAATTGTGGAAAGGTCATTGATGAAACAGCTGAAGATGGTAGGGAGTAGGACAATACCCTGAGGAACTCCTGCAGAGATATCCAGGACCTGAGATGACTGACCTCCAACAACCACTACCATCTTCCTATGTGCCAGGTATGACTCTAACCAGTGGAGAGTTTGCCCCCCTGATACCCATTGATTCCAGTTTTGCCAGGGCCCTTTTGCCAGGATTAGAAGAGATAGGATTTATAATACAAAAACATATTTGGTCAAATGCAAAGTACGCCACATAGCCCCTCAAACCTTCTCCATTGCTTAGTCTGAAGGTAACAGATGTGTTTGTGGATTGAATTGCACCGTCCCTCTGATCCCCACTGACCTTTCGTTCCCTGGCTAATAGGGATCTCTGTTCCTCTGCCACCAGCTTCTGAGGCAGACAGTCCTAAAGTCACTCAACCCTCAGAGAAACATTTCGTCTCATCTCTGTCCCAAAAGGGCAACCCCCTGATTTCACAACATTGACACTATCCTGAACCCCATCCTAAGCGGAAATATCCTTTCCATATCCACCATGTCAACACCATTCAGCATCTTAACACACCGATCGATCACCCCTCAGTCTTTGAAACCCCTGTGGAAACAAACCCAGAGGCGAACTAACCTTTCCTCAGAAGGCAACCTACTCATTCCAGGAATTGATCTAATAAACCACCACTGAATCACTGCCAGTGCATTTACATCCTTCCCTAAATAAGGAGATTAAAATTGCCCTAGTATCCACGATGTGGTCTTACCAATGCCTTTTATGACTGAAGGAGAAAATCCTCACCCCTACATTCAATTCCTCTCATAGTGAAAGATAGAATCCCATTAGTATTCTTGATTACTTGCTATAGCTGATTTCCAATTTAAAGTATTCATGCAGTAAAGACATAGATCCCTCTTCAAATTGGAATTCTACAGTCATTCACCATTTAAATAATAATGCTGCTTTTTCATTCCTCTGTCAAAGTGAACAACTTCATATTTTCCCACATTGTACTCCATTTGCCAGATTTTTTGCCCACTTATTTAACCTACCTATCTCATTCTCAACCTTGTTAAGTTCCCTTCACAACATCCTTCCTGACCTTCCTTTGTCTGCATTTTAGTTACCATGCCTTCACTCCCCTCATTTAAGTAAATAATATAAATTGCAAAAGGTTGAGGTTCCAACACAGACCCCGGCAAGATTGCACTTGTCACTATCGGCTGATCAGAGAAAACCTTGTTTATGTAAACTGTTTCTTGCTAGTCAGCCGTTCTTCCATCTATTCTAGAGTTCACCCTACACCGTGAGTTCCTGTTTTGTGCAATCAGCTTTTTGTGTGGGATCTTGTCAAATTCTTCTGGAAATGCACTTCAGTACATCGACGGCACATTACTCTGTCAAAGAACTCCGATAAATTGGTTATAAATATAAGGTGAACTCTGATAAATGTAAAAATAAATTCAGGAGAAGCCTGAGATTGGTGAGGACGTAGCATTTTACTTGAAGCTGGATAAATGCATTGGAAAACAGAAAGTAATGCTAATAGAGTGGAATAAAGAAAGATAGGATGTTCATGTCGAACATAACACCAGCCTGGACCAGTTGGACTGAATGGCCTGTTTCTGTGCTGGAAACACTATGTACGATCAGATCTAATCTAATAAGATAAAACACAGAACTAAGCATCTAATATTTTTGTCTAATCTCTGATCTGTGCTCTAGGCTGTTGAACGTTTGTGATGACCTTGCAGTTTCTGCCATGATATCAGTTGCAGGCTGTGACTTTATCTTGTTTTGTTGAACTGAGAATAAGCAGCAAGTTCATATCCATCAGGGGAAGGCATGAGGTACACTGCTAGTTACAGAATCCACCATAGACATGTAATCTTTATTGAGATAACCATTTATACTTCGATCTAACTGATTGTGTAAAATAACCAATGATTGCGTTTTCACTGAGTAAGTTTTGTTTTGACTATAAATCCATGTCTGAGTTTATGAAGAGACTTGGTTGATGGATCTTGGTGTTTTAAGGCTGATATCGATGAGGTATTTAACTGGCCATGTTGGTAACTGGAAAATAAACTTTTATTTTATGTTGTGTCCTGTGGAATATGAGATCAGAGCAATGGTGCACCCCCTCCCCCCCAACACACACACACACACACACAGACACCTTGGTCCAAACATCATGCACTTCAGCAATTGAGCACCTTAGCGACTATTCACTCAGTGACAGCGAGAGCTGCAGTAGGAGCCTCCATTGGCCAGCACAGTGACTCAGTGGTTAGCACTGCTGCGTCACAGCACAAGGACCCAGGTTCAATTCCAACTGTTTGTACTTTCCTTCCAACTCTGCCAGGGTTTTCTCTGGGTGCTCCAATTTTTTCTACAGTCCAAAGATGTGCAGGTTAGGTAGATTGGCCAACGCAGGAATACAGGGTCAGGTGGTGGGCCCAGGTGGATCTTCTTTAGAGGGTCAGAGTGGACTCGATGGTCTATGTGGCCTGCCTCCACACTGTAGGGATTCTATGATCTGGCATCCTGATCCCTGGAAGGTTGAAACATATGTCAAAGGGCCTCGTTATAAAGAGGGATCAATGTGATCATCGTTTGTTTTCTCTTTAATAAAACATTCCAAGATAATTTGCAGATGCAACGTCAAACACAATTTGACACAGAGTCACATGAGGAAAGTGTAGGACAGTTGGCCAAAACCTTTGTCAAGGTCAATTTTAAGGAGGGTCTTAAAGGGGGAAAGAGAGGCAGAGAGTTTAGGGAGAGAATTCCAAAGTTCTGGGAGCTAAAGGCATGCTGAAAGATTAAAGTCAGGAATATGCAAAAGGCCAGAATCAGGGAATGCAGCAATCTGTGAGGGATGCAGGTGGAAGCGTTTACAGAGATTGGGAGATATAAAATAGTAACATGAAAGGAAGATGTGTGAGGGGAATTTGTGGGTCCTCTCATATCGTGAGCAGAGTAGTTCTTGTCGACACAAAGTGACTGAAAGTGAGGAACACACTTAAAATTGAATGAAAGAAGGAGAGAAAGCTGAAGTCTGAGAGGGAGCAAAGGGGGAAAACAAAGTTTATCATCAGGAAAACTAAGATCAGAAATGAGTATTTCTGAGCAGGAGACAGGGGGTAAAGAGCCTGTTCTGCCTTTAAGTGAGAACACAACTGATTTGTATCTTAATTTCATCTACCCTTAACAGCCTTAAGTGAGCCCCTAGTCTCAACAGCCTTTTGGGGAGAGAGTTCCTCATTTTCAAAATAAAAATATATTTCAACATCAGCAAATAAAACATGAAAGAGGAAACAAGTAACTCGGGTGTGGAACACAAGGAAAGAAAGTTATCAAAAGCAGAAGGATTTTGTATCCCAGATGAAGCAGTGAGTTCAAGCAAAGACCAGCTTTTATTTTAATTTACAGAATTTATCAGTTTTGTAAACAAGGATTTCTGAATAGCATAACTGTAGTCAGGTCGACTGTTCATCATTCCATCCCTGCTGTCATTACTTTGTGAGAGAGGATTGATTTACGTCTCAGCTGGGTAAAGGGCAGGGATGATAAATGCTAATATGGGGAAAAGCAGAGTCATGCAGCACCTCCAGTCTGCTCAGCTTTTAAGTGAGGTCGTGGTGGATCTGTATCTTAATTCCATGACCAACCTTGGTTTGTAACCTCCAAATAGCCTTGCCCTATAATTAATTTTTGAATCTCTCTGGTTTATCAATTTCAGCCTGGCAGTAGGCAGGACATTCATTCACAATGACAACTCAGGGTCATTAGTGGCTCCGTGCCATGTAATCACAATCTAAGTTTGATCACATGCCCCAGTAGAAACCATCCCTCAGAAATATCATTCTGTTGGTACCAAGGCAGAAAATTGAGAGGGAACAGAGTCTCTCCAGCAATCTCTGTTTTTGTTTTAGATCTGCAGCACCCACAGTTCTTTATTTTATTTTACTATGTACAACTTACACATATCTATAGACAAACACACACAAGGACATGTACATACGTATCATATACACCATATACACCAACATGAAACAAAGATCCCCTTATAATACATGCACAAATACATACCCAAAAAACCCACAATTATACCCATAACAAATTGTCATTGGCACCAGCATCAGGTCAAGGATGATGTCATTCAACATTGCAACTTTCTGCATTGGTCTTTCTGTGAGTGAATAACCAGAATTCACCCACAGGTCTTCGGGCATGCAGACTGGACACCCCAAGAAGTGGTGAAAGCTGAAGTGCAGCATCTGTTTTCCTTTGTGTCCAGCCCTGGCACCCCCTGTACTTCACCTAAGATGCTACGACACAAAGCTTGATATGCCTTAGTGGACAAGTTGTTCATGTGCTGTAGGTAGACCCACAATGTTGTTAGGGTGAGAGATCCAGAACTTTGACCCAGTGATACTGAAGGAACTGAGATATATTTCCAAATCAGGCTGCTGAGTGACATGGAGGGGAACTTGCAGGGGGGTGGTGTCCCCATGTATCTGCTGGATGGAACTGGTTATGGGTTTGGAAGGTGCTGTCTAAGGATCTTTGGTGAATTTCTGCAGTGCATCTTGTAGATAGTACACACCGCTGGTGGTGGAGGGATTGAATATTTGTGGATGTGGTGCCAATCAAGCACACCTTTATGGTGTCAAGCTTCTTGAGTGTTGTTGGAGCTGCACCCCTAACTTGTGCTTTGTAGATGGTGGACAGTCTTTGGGGAGTAGGAGGTGAGTTACTCACTGCGGGATTCCTAGCCTCTGATCTGCTCTTGTAGCCACTGTGTTTATGTGCCCTTGTCCAGTTCAATTTCTGTGCAGAAGTGCTGTGCTGTATGGAATCCAATCCAGTAGATGCAGAATCCAGTTGACATAGTCTACATGAACTTCAGGGAGGCTCTTGACAAGGTCTCACATGGGAGACTGGTCAATAAATTAAGCATCCTTAGGATGCAGGGAAATTTGGTAAATTGGATCCAAACTTTACCTTAGTGGCTAGAAGCAGAGGGTGATGGTTGAAAGTTGTTTTTGTGACAGGTAGCCTATGTTCATACTACAGGGTTTGGCCCCTTGTTATTTATAGTGAACATTAATGCGTTAGACATGAATAAAGGTGAAAGACTTAACAGCAATTAGGTTTTATCAATCTATCATTTTAATTGCATGACTGTGTTCTTTTGCTACAAATTCTGCGTCTTATGATCCTACCCACTAGCTATCTGATGAAGGACCAGCACGCTGAAAGCCAGTACTTCCACATAAACCTGTTGGACTATAACCTGGTGTTGTGTGATTTTTAACTATGCATAAAGGAGGTTTTATTAGTAAGTTTGACATTAAAATTAGTGGCATGGTAAATGACAAGGAGAAACGCTTTAAACTATAGGACAATATAGAAGAGCTGGACAGATAGGCAGAGGAATGGTGGATGGTGTTTATTCCTGAAAAATGGAATGAGAATAGACAGGTACTTGATCACTGTCACTACGAAGCAAAGGGCCTCATTCTGTGTTGTAATATTCCATGACTCAATAATCAACATAAATAACCTCAATGTAAGGAACAAATGTGTATTTGCTGGATTTCATTATAAGACAAAGATAGGGAGAAAAGTAAGTTGTGAAGTGGTTGCAAAGAATATAAGGAAGCTGTGGGTGGTCGAATATTTAGGGGATGAAGTAAATTGTGGAAAAATGCAAGAGAGTCCCCTTCAATGTCAAGAACAGAAAAGTGCCATTCCATTATTTATATGGAAAGAGATTGCCCAGTTTTAAGACATAGAAAATTCTCAATATTTTAGCCTATGAATCACCAAAAGTCAAAATGCAGTTCCAACAATTGATTTGGAAGGAAAATGAAATATTGGTGCTTACTGCAAGGGGAATAGAATGTAAAAGAAAGAACATTTTGTTTTATCAAAACAAAGAACTACAGATACATTCATACAATCATACAGATGTACAGCACAGAAACAGATTCTTTGGTCTAACTTGCCCATGCCAACCAGATTTCCTATATAAATCTAGTCCCATTTACGAGCATTTGGCCTGTCTCCCTCTAAATCCTTGCTATTCACATAGCCATTCCAGGCACCTTTTAAATGTTGCAATTGTACCAACCTCCACCACTTCCTCTGGCAGCTCATTTCATACACGCACCATCCTCTGCGTGAAAAAGTTGCCCCTTAGCTCCTTTTTATTTCTTTCCACTCTGATCTTAAATGTACGCCCTCTATTTTGGACTTCTCCACCCTGGGCAAAAGACCTTGGCTATTCACTCTAGCAATGTCCCTCATGATTTTATAAATCTCTATAACGTCACCCCTCAGCCTCCACGCTCCAGGGAAAACAGCCTCGGTCGATTCAGCCTCTCCGTATAGCTCAAACCCTCCAACTCTGGCAAAATCCTTGTAAATCTTTTCTGAACCCTTTCAAGTTTCACAACATCCTTCCTATAGCAGGGAGACCAGAACTGCATACAGTATTCCAAAAGTGGCCCAATCAATGTCCTGTACAGCTGCAACATGACCTCCCAACTCCTGTACTCGATGCTCTGACCAATAAAGGAAAGCATACCAAATGCCTTCTTCAGTATTCTATCTACATGTGACTCTACTTTCAAAGAGCTTTAAACCTGCACTCCAAGGTCTGTGTTCAAAAACAGTCCCTAGGACGTTACCATTAAGTGTATAAGTCCTGCTCTGATTTGTCTTTCCAAAATGCAGCACCACGCATTTGTCTAAATTAAACTCCATCTGCCACTCCTCAGCCCATTGGCCCGTCTGATCAAGATCCTGTTGTAATCTGAAGTAACCTTCTTCGCTGCCCACTAAATCTCTAATTTTGATGTCATCAGCAAACTTACTAACTAGACTTCCTAATGTTCACATCCAAATTATTTACATAAATGATGAAAAGTAGTGGATCTCGCACCGATCCTTGTGGCACACCCCTGGTCACAGGCCTCCAGTCTGAAAAGCAACCCTCCACCACCACCCTCTGTCTTCTACCTTTAAGCCAGTTCTGTATCCAAATGGCTAGTTCTCCCTGTATTCCATGAGATCTAACCTTGCTAATCAGTCACCCATGAGGAGCCTTGTCAAATGTCTATATGGACTTCAGTAAGACAATGTACATAGTACTCATCAATCCTCTTTGTTACTTCTTCAAAAAACTGAATCAAGTTAGTGAGACATGATTCCCCACACACAAAGCCATGTTCACTGTCCCTAATCAGTCCTTGCCTTTCCAAATACATGTATATCCTGTCCCTCAGGATTCCCTCCAATGTCCCTCAGGATTCCCTCCAACAATTTGCCCACCACCGATGTCAGGCTCACCGGTCTATAGTTCCCTGGCTTGTCCTTACACCTTTCTTAAATAATGGCATCACGTTAGCTAACCTCCAGTCTTCCAGCACTTCACCCATGACTATTGATGATACAAATATTTTAGCAAGGGGCCCAGCAATCACTTCCTGAGCTTCCCACAGAGTTCTACAGTACACCTGATCAGAACCTGGGGATTTAACCGCCTTTATGTGTTTTAAGACATCCAGCACCACCATCACTGTAATATTTTTCAAGATGTCGCTATCTATTTCTCCACATTCTATATGCTCAATTTCTTCCACAATAAACATTGATGCAAAATACATGATTAGTATTTCCCCCATTTCCTGCAGTTCCACAGATCAGCCTTGCTGATCTTTGAGCAAGTTACTTTTTTGTCCTTAATCTCTTTGGATTCTCTCCAACCCTAATTGTCAAAGCTATCTAATGTCCCTTGTTTGCCCTCCTGATTTCCCTCTTCAGTGTACTCCTACTGCCTTTTACCTTATAAAGATTCACTCGATCCCATTTGCTTCCTTTTTCTTGACCAGAGCCTCAATGTTTCTAGTCATTCAGCATTTCCTACAGCTATCATTCTTCCCCTTCACCCTAATAGGAACATACTGCCTCTGAACTCTCATTATCTCATTTTTGAAGGTTTCCCATTTTCCAGCTGTCCCTTTAGCTGTAAAAGCTGACTCCAATCAACTTTTGAAAGTTCTTGCCTAATAGCGTCAAAATTGGCCTTCCTCCAATTTAGAACTTCAACTTTTAGAAATAGTCTATCCTTTTCCATCACTATTTTAAAACTAATAGCATTATGGTTGCTGGCCCCAAATTGCTCCCCCACTGACATCTCAGTTACCTAGCGAGTTTTGATAAGATTTGTAGCTCAGGTTGAGGTTCTGGATGTAGAGTTGCTTGCTGATCATCTCAACATCAACAAATGAAGCCGCATTAGGACATTATTTCATTGAGCCACCACACCCTGCAGCACAGAGGAACTATGCAGAGCAGAGGAAAATCGTCTATACTGAAAATGAACCTTCCAGCTCAGCAAGCAAACCTACATCCAGAACCTCAGTCACCTGTCCTGCCTTATTTCCCAAGAATAGGTCAAGTTTTGCACCTTCTCTAGTAGGTCCATCACCATTCTGAATCAGAAAATTTTCTTGTCCACACTTAACAAATTCCTCTCCATCCAAACCCTGAACATTGTGGCAGTCCTGTTTATGTTGGAAAGTTAAAATCCCCTACCATAACCACCCTATTATACTTACAAATAACTGAGATCTCTTACAAATTTGCTTCTCAATTTCCCACTGACCATTAGGGAGGTCTACAGTACAATCCCAAAAAGGTGACCATCTCTTCAATATTTTTCAGTTTGATCCAAATATCTTTCCTGGACCCCCTCCCTGGAATAAACTCCCTAAGTACAGTGTAATGGTATCCTTTATCAAAACACCACTCCCCCTACTCTCTTACCCCCCTTTCAATCCTTCCTATAGCATCTATACTCTGGAAGATTAAGCTGCTAGTCCTGTCCATCCCTGAGCCATGTCTCTGTAATTGTTATGATATCCCAATCCCATGTTCCCAAACATGCCCTGAGTTCATCTGCCTTCCCTGTCAAACCTCTTGCATTGAAATAAATGTAGTTTGATTTACCAGTCTAACCTCATTCTCTGCCTTGTTCCTGCCTGCCCTGACTGTTTGATTTGCTCCTTTTCCCACTGTATCAGTCTCAGATTGCCTCTTTTCTCACTATCTCTTTAGGTCACCAGCCACCACCACCCACCCCCCTACACACACACACACACCTTTATTATTTTAAATCCACCTGAGTAGCTCTAGAAGGCCCATTCCAATTCAGGTGCAACCTGTTCTTCTTATACAGGTTGCTACTACCCAAGAAGAGATCCCACTGATCCAAAAATGTGAATCATTGCCCCTTACACCAGCTCCTCAGCCATGTATTTATCTGCTCTATCCTCCTATTTCTACCCTCACTAGCACGTGGCACCGGGAGTAATCCAGATATTATTACCCTTGAGGACTTCCTTTTTAAAGTAATGCCTAACTTCCTATATTCTTTCCTCAGAATTGTGTCCTTTTCCCTTCCTATGTCATTGGTTCCGATGTGTACAATGACCTTCTGCTGGTTCCTCTCCCCTTTGAGAATATTCTGCACCCTCTCCGAGATATCTTTGATCCTGCCACCAGGGAGGAAACACACCATTCTGATGTCTCACTGTTGGTCACAGAAGCATCTGTCTGTGCCTCTCGAGAGTTTCCTATCACAATCGACCACTTGGAACCTGAACACATGTAAAACCTCACCCTATTCACTGTAGATTTAAAAAAGAACACTTTAAAATTTTATGTTTTATATATCACTTCACTGATCTCCAGCCGAGAGCAGTTCTCTTAAAGAGGTCTTCCCAAGCACAGCCTGGAATTTCACAGTTTGTTGTTCTTAGACCTAACTCGGATATCCAGAAATGCTGGTAACTCCACAGCCAGCCAGAGGTTAGGTTTCATTGCCAGGATGTTTTTGATGAACTCTAGCTGTTCTGGGACCTCCCACCTGGCCTCTCTGGAAATTCCTGAGCTCTCTCTTTCCTCCCGTTTAAAGTATTATTGTTTTTGATCCTTGTTTTGAAGTTCCAAAAACAAAGCAAAAACTTGTAACAACAGTAATTACGGGTCCAAGAAATCGAGGAAATTAGCTCCAGCACTGAAATCTCAAAAGAAAAGCAACTCTTACAGCCCACTTTGAATTGTTGGAAATCTGACACAAAAATATTTTGTTTGTTGTGTAGAGCATTGGTGAGGCCACATCTTGAGTTCTGTATACATGATGAAACAGCTCAGGGACGTCTCACTTGACTAAGACCTGGGATGGGGAGGGGGGGGGGGGGGGCGGTATCTTATGAGGGAATGTTGGAACTGCTGGGCCTGTATCCGTTGGCATTTTGAAGAATGAAAGGTGATCTTATTGAAACAGGTAAGATCCTGCAGGGAACTGCAAATGTAGAAGTTGCGGCACTGTTTAAAAATAAAAGATCTCCAGTTTAGTACTGAGATGAGGAGACTTCTTTTCACTCAGAGTTGTGAATCTTTGGAACTCTCTTTCCCAGAGGACAGTGGAGGCAGATTCATTGAATATGATTAAAACTGAAGTGGATAGTATTTGACTAACAAAAAAGTCAAATATTTTTGGAAGTAAGAAGAAAAGTGAATTTGAAGCCACAATCAGACCAGCATTAAATGGTGGAGCAAGCTAGAGAGGCCAAATGGCCTACTCCTGTTCCTAACTCATGTATTCATGATTCTTTTGGATTTGTCTTTGGTGATCAGCCTTGAGCTATTGAAATACAGCCTGCTCGACATGTGATGTAAGGGGCTTATGCGAGGCAGTGAAGGCTGCTCGTATTTTTTTCCCAAGAGGTCACATATTTCAGCATTCCTTTCATTGAACTCCTCCACAAGATGACAGTGCTCAAACCCAATAATCTGACACTGATGTCTAGTACAGCTGCTGGTCCTTTAAGTCATAAAGCTCGGAAACAGATCCTTCGATCCAACTCATCCACACTGACTAGATATCTTAAACTCATCCAGTCCCATTTGCCAGCATTTGACCCGTATTCCTCTAAACATTTCTTGATATACCTGTCCAAATGTCTTTTAAATGTTGTAACTGTACCTGAATGTATCATTTCTCTGACAGGTCATTCCACATACAAACCACCCTCTGAGAAAAAGATGCCCCTCAGGTCCCTTTTAAATCTTTCTTCTCTCACCTTAAAAATACGCTCTCTTGATTTGAACTCCTTCACCTTCAGGAAAAGATATTTGCTATTTACTCTATCCATGCCTCTCATGATTTTATAAATCTCAATATGGCCACCCCTCAACCTCCGACACTCCGGGGAAAAAGGTCCCAGCCTATCCAGCCTTTCCTTATAATTCAAACCCTCCATTTCTAGCAACATCCTGGTAAATCTTCACTGAACCCTCTCCAGTTCAACAATCTCCTTCTTATTACAGGGTACCCAGACTGTACTCAGTTCTCTAAAAGATGTCTCATCAGTGTCCTGTACAATCTCGATATGACATCCTAACTCCTATACTCAAAGGTTTGAGCAATGAAGGCAAGCATGCCGAATGGATCTAGGATGTCTCCATGTCATTTCATATTTCTTCTTTTAGTGGAAGAGGGAGTGAGTTATAATGAGGCCATGCACTTTGTCAGCAGGAGGACACCATGGAGATCATGCCTGACAAATCTGTTAACATGTTTTGAGGAGGCTACAGGCAAGTTGGATAAAGGAGAGCCAGTGAATGTGATCTATTTGGATTTCCAAAAAGCCTTTGACAAGGTGCTGCACAGCAGGCTGTTAAAGATAAGAGCCTGTGGTGTTAGGGGCAAGGTACTGGCATGGAGAGAGGATTGGCTGATTGGCAGCAAGCAGAGAGTGGGGATAAAGGGATCTTTTTCAGGATGGCAACCAATGACCAGTGCAGTTCCACAAGGATCAGGGTTGGGATCACAACTATTTACATCAGACATTAACAATCTGGACAAAGGAACAGAGAGTATTGTTGCAAAGTGTGCAGATGATACAAAGATAGGTGGAAGTAGAGTTGAGGAAGCGGGAGGCTGCAGAAGGAGTTACATATGCTGGGAGAATGGGCAAAGAAGTGGCAGAAGGAATACAATGTGGGAAGAATAGGGGCATAGACTGTGACGAAATGGTAAATGGCTTTGGAAATCTGAAGCACAAAGGACTTGGGAGTCCTAGTTCAGGATTCTCTTAAGGTTAATATGCAGGTTCAGTTGGCAGCTAAGAAGGCAAATGCAATGTTAGCGTTCACTTCACGAAGGCTAGAATACAAGAGCAGGGATGTACTCCTGAGGCTGTATAAGGCTCTGGTCAGACTACGTTTGGAATATTGTGAGCAATTTTGTGCCCCTTATAAAGTTATAGACTTCACCTTACTGACCAGTCTATTGTGTGACTTGCTAAAGTCCATGTAGACAAAATCATCAGTCTTCTTCGATACCTCTTCAAAGAACTCAATCTAATTTAGAACATAGAACATAGAACAATACAGCGCAGAAAGTCCCTTCGGCCCTCAATGTTGCACCGACCTGTGAACTATTCTCAGCTCATTTCCCTACACTATCCCAAAATCATCCATGTGCTTATCCAAGGATTGTTTAAATCTCCCTAATGTGGCTGAGTTGACTACATTAGCAGGTAGGGCATTCCACGCCCTTACCACTCTCTGAGTAAAGAACCTGCCTCTGACATCAATCTTAAATCTATCACCCCTCAATTTGTAGCTATGCCCCCTCGTACACACTGAAGTAATCATCCTCGGAAAAAAGACTTTCACTGTCTACCCTCTCTTATCCTCTGATCATCTTGTATGTCTCTATCAAATCCCCTCTTAGCCTTCTTCTTGCCAATGAGAACAGGTTCAAGTCTCTCAGCCTTTCCTCATAAGACCTTCCCTCCAGACCAGGCAACATCCTGGTAAATCTCCTCTGCACCTTTTCCAATGCTTCCACATCCTTCCAGAAATATGGGGACCAGAATTGTACACAATATTCCAAGTGCGGCCGCACCAGCGTTTTGTATAGTTGCAGCATGACATCGCGGCTCCGGAACTCAATCCCTCTACCAATGAAACCTAACACACCGTATGCCTCCTTACCCGCACTATCCACCTGGGTGACAACTTTCAGGGATCTGTGTACATGGACTCCAAGGTCCCTCTGTACATCCACACTACCAAGGATCTTTCCATTGACCCAGTACTCTGCCTTCCTGTTATTCTTCCCAAAGTGCGTCACCTCAGATTTAGCTGCATTGATCTCCATTTGCCACCTCTCAGCCCAATTCTGCAGTTTATCCAAGTCCCCCTGCAACCTGTAACATTCTTCCACACTGTCCACTACGCCACCGACTTTAGTGTCATCTGCAAATTTACTAATCCATCCACCTATGCCTGCGTCTAAGTCATTTATAAACATGACAAACAGCAGTGGTCCCAAAACAGATCCTTGTGGCACACTACTAGTAAACCGGACTCCAGGCTGAATATTTTCCATCAACCACCACTCACTGTCTTCTTTCAGAAAGCCAGTTTCTAATCCAAACTGCTAAATCACCCTCAATTCCATACCTCTGCATTTTCTCCAACAGCCTACCATGTGGAACCTTATCAAAGTCTTTGCTGAAGTCCATATATACCACGTCAACTGCCCTACCATCCATCTACATGCTTGGTCACCTTCTCAAATAACTCAATGAGGTTTGTGAGACACGACCTGCCCTTGACGAAACCATGTTGACTATCTGACATCAAATTGTTGTTTGCTAGATAATTATAAATCTTATATTTTATAATATTTTCCAAAGCCTTTCCTACAACAGAAGTAAGGCTCACTGGTCTATAATGACCTGGGTCATCTCTACTGCCCTTCTTGAACAAGGGCAGAACATTTGCAATCCTCCAGTCCTCTGGTACCAAACCTGCAGACAATGACGACTCAAATATCAAAGCCAAAGGCTCCGCTATCTCCTCCCTCGCTTCCCAGAGAATCCTCGGATAAATCCCATCCGGCCCAGGGGACTTGTCTACTTTCACTCCTTCTAGAATTGATAACACCTGTTCGTAACTAACTTTGATCCTTTCTAGTCTAATATCTCGTACCTCATTCTTCTCCTCTACAATATTCTCCTGTTCCTGAGTGAAAACTGATGGGAAATGTTCATTTAGCAACTCTCCAATCTCCACAGGATCCACATTCAACTTCCCACTTCTGTCTTTGTTTGGTCCTATTCCTACCGTAATCATCCTTTTATTCCTCACATACCTATAGAAAGCTTTAGGGTTCTCCTTTGTTCTATTTGCTAAAGGTTGCTCGTGTCCTCTCTTTTCTCTTCTTAACTCTCTCTTTAAATCTTTCCTAGCTGATCTGTAACTCTCCATCACCTCATCTGAACCATCGTGCCTCATCAACACATAAGCCTCCTTCTTCTTCGTAATAAAAGATGCAATTTCTGTAGTAAACCACGGTTCCCTTACCTTATCACTTCCTCCCTGCCTGACATGCAATATCTGTTCCTTAAACCGCTCCACATTTCCGTTGTCCCCATCCCCTGCATTTTGCTACCCCATTCTATGCATCCTAATTCCTGTCTAATCGCATTATAATTGCCCTTGCCCCATCGATAACTCTTGACCAGTGGCATGTACCCATCCCTTTCCATCTCTAAACTAAACGTAACTGAATTATGGTCACTCTCTCCAAAGTGCTCACCTACAACAAAATCAAACACCTGGCCTGGTTCATTACCAAGCATCAGATCCAATGTGCCCTCCCCTCTTGTCGGCCCTTCGACATACTGTGTCAGGAAACCCTCCTGTACACATTGGACAAAAACTGATCCATCCACCGTACTAGAGTTATAGTATTTTCAGTCAATGTTGGGGAAGTTAAAGCCCTCCATAATGACTACTCTGTTCCTTTCACTCCTACCCAGAATAATTTTGCTAATCCTCTCTTCCACCTCCCTGGAACTCTGCGGAGGCCTATAACAAAACTCCAAGCAGTGTGACCTCTCCTCTCCTGTTTCTAACCACAGCCTACACCACTTCAGTAGACGAGTCCTCATCAAAAGTTCTGTCAGCCACCGTTATACTATCCTTGACTAACAAGGCCACACTGCCCCCTCTTTTAACGCCTTGCCTGTTCTTAATGAAAGATCTAAACCCTGGAACCTGCAACATCCATTCCTCACCCTGCTCTATCCATGTCTCCGAAATGGCCACAACATCGAAGTCCCAGGTACCTATCCATGCTGTAAGCTCTCCTACCTTATTTCAGATACTTAAGGCGGTGAAGTAGACACACTTCAAACCACTTCGCTGTCTGCCAGCATATTCCTGTGACCCTGAAATCCTGTCCCTGTCCTTCTTACTCTCATCCTCCTGTGCACTGCAACTACACCTCCGGTTCCCATCCCCCTGCTGAGCTAGTTTAAACCCACCCGAATAGCACCAGCAAATTTCCCACTCAGGATATTACTACCCTTCTGGTTCAAGTGAAGCCCGTCCTGTTTGTACAAGTCCTACCTTCCCCAGAATGAGCCCCATTTATCCAAAAACCTGAAACCCTCCCTCCTGCACCATCCTTGCAGCCACATGTTCAGTTGATGTCTCCCCCTATTCCTTGCCTTGCTATCACGAAGGAACAAATTCTATTGAAAGAGGATCTGCTGGTATTGGAGGGGTTCCAGAGGACCTTTACAAGAATAATCCTGGGAATGAAGGGTTTGTCTTTTGAGGAATAGTTGGGTCTGTACACGATGGAGTTTGGAAGGATGAGGGGTATCTGATTGAAACTTACAGAATACTGATAGGCCTGGAGAGAGTGGGCATGGAGAAGATGTTTCCATGAGTAGGAAAGACTAGGACCCGAGGGCACAGCTTCAGGGTGAAGGGACAACCTTTAGAACTGAGATGAAGAGGAATTTCTTCAGCCAGAGGGTGGGAAATCTGTGGAACTCGTTGCTACAGAGGGATGTGGAGGTCAAGTCGTTGAGTGTATTTAAGACAGAGATAAATTGGTTCTTGATTTGTAAGGGAAAAAATAGTTATAAGATGAAGGCAGAAGAATGGAGTCGAGAAACATCATTCATCATTGAATGGCAGAGCAGACTTGATAGGCCGAATGATGTAATTCTGCTCCAGGATCTTATTGACCTTGGATTTTCACACCCTATTTATCTCTTTTCAGATCCTATTTGTCCTGGTTCCTCTCCAGGCATCGGAGTCACAACCAACTCTGTCCTTAAACTCTCCCAGGAGGATAAGTTCTTTTAGGAGGAAGCGAATCCAGGTCTGAATGTTTGTGCTCCCTTCTTAGCTCCTGCTCCAACTCTTGTATTCTATCCTCCAGCTGTTTAACTTGTTCCTGGTCCTTTCTCCACATGTTCGTGCATGCACTCACTTGTTCAATTAGGCCTGCTAATTGGCATATTAACATTACCCCTATCATTTTAGTTTTATTCCGTTTCTGTTTATCTATCCACACTCTCTGTTGTGCTAATGTCTGGGATGGATCCCAACCATGCTTCTTCATTCCCTCTGTCAGCACTTGTCTGTCTGCCTTGTATTTCTCAATAAGGGAACTTGCAGTATCCCCCTTAAAACTTTGATTTGCCATTTAGCAGATTGTGTACCTTCGGATACCACCAATAGTAAGGTGTTCCTAACCAGTGGGGACTTCTCTACCCCGTGGCCAATAATACTGTCCCAGCACTGTCTGTACGGCCGTTGCAGTCTTCTAGCAAGGTGTGCTCTCTACCGGGACTCCTCTACCCTCTCAGCCACCTCTACTGACCCAACACCTCCCGATAGGCCCAGAAACCTACCTCTAGTCCGGTGTGCTCTCTACCGGTGGGACTCTTTACCCTCCCGGCCACTGCAACTATTCCAGTTCTGTCGTTCTACTATGGACTGACAGGGTATCACGGTTACTCACAGTGTCCACCTTGGTAACATGCGCTCCACTGAGGTTTGGCTATTGGTCAGAGTGATTAGCTCCTCTGCATCACCACATTGGAAACTACAAGTACAGACAGCACCCAACTTTTAACTTACATCTAACTGGACTCTGCATTTTTTACCCCTACAGAGTCCAATGTTGCCTGACTTTGCCACTTGTTCTTCACAACTCCTCGTGTTCTTGGTGTCTCAATTCCCACTTCAAATCCCAACCTTCACACAGCAGGGCTGCCCCTCTAAACAGCCAGTTTTTGAGACAGGCAGTACCTTGTCCTCTGGCTATTTCAGCACAAGCAGCAGATTCTTACAACAGTTAATACAGATAACACTTATTCTCCACAGACATGCACAAAAACATTTTAACTCAGTACTGTAGCAAAGCAAACATTACAATTGGTTATACCTTTTAAACTGTGTCTTCCCGTTTGCAGGTACAAATTGGTTCTTACCCCAGCCCACCCCGATCGTGGCCTTCAACCAGGGGACCAGTAATAAGATCCCTGCTCACAGCACCAATTATTGTGGGGAAAATCAGCAGCCTCGGAGGCAGAGTCAGGGTTCAACAACAGAGTTTATTGTACAAGAAAATACCGGAGCTCCGGGGAGAGAAAGATACCAACAGCACAGTGCTCAGCTGCGCGTATTCTCTCCACCCAGCCGACATGTCAAGATAATTTTTTTACATTTTGTAAGAAAAATAGATTAGTAATAAGGTTATTGTCTTTGTAACATGGTTTGTTTATTGCAAACATTGCAGAATCATTGCAGTCATTGTCAGTTCCAGCGTAGCCTTTGTTAATTTCAGCGCGGTCATTGTCAGTTTCAGCGCAGACATTGTCAGTTTCAATGTCTGCACGGAAGTCTATTGCTGTAGTAATGGGTGCTAATCACTCTTCCTGGGAAGGACAATTATTGCAGCCCTGGCTATTAGCACTTTGTATTGAATCCGTATCAAAGTGTTAGCATTTCCATTAAAGGTGTTGGCTGGACCCAGACACTTTGGTGGGCATTATACATTACTCATATGTATTCTCTCTCCTACACACCTTAAACTAAACAACTCGTTTGTGAGTGCATTGTGCTGGCATCCAGGTGCTCCCAGGCAGTATCTGTGTTTCCACTGCTGTCTCTCTCCATATTGTGGTCCGGCAGCCATCTTGTGTATCAAGTGACCAATTTATGGTTCTGAGGCCATCATGTGTGTCCATGTGCCTCGTGTCACCCTGCCCCATGCCATCTTCAGTTCAACTTTTGGGACGGTAGCATCAATGGCTGGCTAACATGTGTTGCCCATCCCTAGTTGCCCTTGAGAAGGTGACAGTGAGCTGTCTGCTTGTGCTGCAGCATCCCATACGCTGGGAGGGAATTCCAAGATTCTGATTCTGCACAATTAAGGAACGGTGATATATTTCCAAGTCAGGATGGTGAGTGGCTTAGAGGGGAACTTACAAGTGGTGGTGTTCCCATGTATCTGCTAAAAAATCACTCACCACCGAGTTATAATCCAACAGGCTTATTTGGAAGCACTAGCTTTCAGAGCACTGCTCCTTCATCAGGTAACTAGTAGGGCAGGATCATAAGACACAGAATGTATAGCAAAAGATTACAATGTCATGCAATTATAGAGTCATAGAGATGTACAGCACATAAACAGACTCTTTGGTCCAACTTGTCCATGCTGACCAGATATCCCAACCCAATCTAGTCCACCTGCCAGCATATGGCCCATATCCCTTTAAACCCTTCCTATTCATATACCCATCCAGGTGCCTTTCAAACGTTGCAATTGTACCAGCCTCCACCACATCCTCTGGCAACTCATTCCGTACCACCTCTGTGTGAAAAAGTTGCCCTTTTATCTCTTTTGTCTCTTTTATATCTTTCCCTTCTCACCCTAAACCTATGCCCTGTAGTTCTGGACTCCCCCACCCCGGGGAAAAGACTTTGTCTATTTATCCTATCCATGTCCCTCATGATTTTATAAACCTCTGTAAGGTCACCCCTCAGCCTCCGATGCTCCAGGGAAAACAGCCCCAGCCTGTTCAGCCTCTCCCTATAGATCAAATCCTCCAACTCTGGCAATATCCTTGTAAATCTTTTCTGAACTCTTTCAAGTTTCACAACATCCTTCCCATGCAATATTCCAACAATGGCCTAACCAATCTTCTGTACAGGTGCAACGTGACCTCCCAACTCCTGTACTCAATACTCTGACCAATAAAGGAAAGCATACCAAACACCTTCTTCACTATTCTATTTACCTGCGACCCCACTTTCAAGGCACTATGAACCAGCTCTCCAAGTTCTCCCTGTATTCCATGAGATCTAACCTTGCTAATCAGTCTCCCATGGGGAACCTTGTCGAACCCCTGACTGAAGTCCATATAGATCACATCTATCACTCTGCCCTCATCAATCCTCTTTGTTACTTCTTCAAAAAACTTAATCAAGTTTGTGAGACATGATTTCCCACACACAAAACCATGTTGACTATCCTTAATCAGTCCCTGTCTTCCCAAATACATGTACATTCTGTCCCTCAGGATTCCCTCCAACAACTTGCCCACCACCGATGTCAGGCTCACTGGTCTATAGTCTATGGGGTAGATACTAAATGATACTAAATGTTCTTATTGTGGAAAAGGACATGGAAGATATAGAAGGAGATAGATGGTAACATCTTGAAAATGTCCATATTACAGAGGAGGAAGTGCTGGATGTCTTGAAACGAATAAAAGTGGATAAATCCACTGAACTCTGTGGGAAGCTAGGGAAGTGATTGCTGAGCCCCTTGCTGAGATACTTGCATCATCAATAGTCACAGGTGAGGTGCCGGAAGACTGGAGGTTGGCTAAGTCACAGGTGAGGTGCCGGAAGACTGGAGGTTGGCTAATGTGATGCCACTATTTAAGAAAGGTGTAAGGTAGAGCCAGGGAACTATACACCAGTGAGCCTGACGTCAGCAGTGGGCAAGTTGTTGGAGGGAATCCTGAGGGAGAGGATTTACACGTATTTGGAAACGCAAGGACTTAATTAGGTATAGTCAGCACAGCTTTGTGTGTAGGAAATCATGTCTCACGAACTTGATTGAGTCTTTTTGAAGAAGTTGCAAAGAGGATTGATGAAGGCAGAGCAGTGGATGTGATCTAGATGGACTTCAATAAGGTGTTTGACAAGGTTCCTCATGGTAGACTGGTGAGCAAGGTTAGATATCATGGAATAGAGGGACAACTAGCTATTTGGATACAGAATTGGCTCAAAGGTAGAAGAGTGGTGGTGGAGGGTTGCTTTTCAGACTGGAGGCCTGTGACCAGTGGTGTGCCACACAAAGATCAGCGCTGGGTCTGCTTTTTGTCATTTATCTAAATGATTTGGATGTGAACGTAGGAGATATAGTTAGTAAGTTTGCAGATGACACCAAAATTGAAGGTGAGGTGGACAGTGAAGGAGGTTACCTCAGAGTACAACAGGATCTTGACCAGATGGGCCAATGGGCTGAGGAGTGGTAGATGGAGTTTAATTTAGATAAATGTGAGGGGCTGCATGTTTGAAAGGCAAATCAGGGCAAGAATTATACACTTAACGGAATTGTTCTGGGGTGTGTTGCTGAACAAAGAGACCTTGGATTGCAGGTTCATAGTGCCTTGAAAATGGAGTCTCAGGTTGATAGGCTAGTGAAGAAGGCGTTTGGTATGCTTCCCTTTATTGGACAGAGTATTGAGTACAGGAGTTGGGAAGTCATGTTGCAGCTGTACAGGACATTGATTAGGCCACTTTTGGAATATTGCGTGCAATTCTGGTCTCCTTCCTATCAGAAGAATATTGTGAAACTTAAAAGGGTTCAGAAAAGATTTACAAGGATGTTGCCAGGATTATGATTTGGAGGAGCCGGCGTTGGACTAGGGTGGACAAAGTTAAAAATCACACAACACCAAGTTATAGTCCAGCAGGTCTTTTTGGAAGCAGTAGCTAACCCTAACCGTATTGCAGCATTTCGAAAGCTGGTGCTTCCAAATAAACCTGTTGGACTATAATCTGGTGTCCTGTGATTTTTAACTTTGTCCACCCCAGTTCAACACCGGCTCCTCCAAAGCATTTAAAAAGCATCTGGATGGGTACAGTACTGTATATGAATAAGAAAAGGTTAGAGAGATATGGGCCAGGTGCTGGCAAATGAAACTAGATTGGGTTTGAATATCTGGTGGGCATGGAGGAGTCGGGCTGAAGGGCCTGTTTCCCTGCTGTCCATCTCCATGACTGTGTCAATCAGAGATCATTGGCCACCTCCTCAAACAGGGGCGTGGCCAACGTGGGCGGGCCCAGTGGGTGGGCGGGGCATTCTCGTGCGTGGGCGGGGTCAGTGTGTGGGGTTGTTGGTGAGTGACGTCTTGGGGGTAAGGTCTGTGTGTGGGCTGGGCCCGTGGGTGCGCGGGAAGTGCGAAACGTCTGGGGGCGGAACCGTGCGGGTGGGTGGAGTCAGTGTGTGGGCGGGGCTAGTGCTTTGGCGGGAAGTGAGTGCAGTGTGAGAGTCTGGCCTGTGTGCTTTATTGGCGTGGTGGAGCGGGGCCAAAGTGGGGGGGCAGGTAGCTCTGGGGGCGGGGCCAGTGTGTGGGCGTGTCCTGTGCGGGTGGGGCTGACCGTGTTCCCGGGGCGGACTATAAAATAAATCCGGGAGCGGGAGGCAGATTCTCCGCTGTCAGGGTGTTGTAGTACAGGGATTCGGCTCTGAGTTTGATTCCCTCAGACAGTCCTCTGAACAGCATGGAGTGGCTGTGTGGCAGTGAGTCCGGGAGGCCGGCCCGGCTCTGGGTAAGCGGCTCAGTCTCGATATTGTGGCGGTTATCCTGAGGGACTGGGGGGGATGGAAATGGATGGAAATGAGGAGAATGAGGGCAGATTTAAGGAGTAATTGTCGGTCTGGGTGAGGGAGATGAGGAGAGTGGATGTCAATGAGAAGGTGGGGGGGGATCCTGAGGGTCCTAGAGGGGCTGTAATATGATGGGGTCCAATAAGGGCTGGTGCTGTCAATGGACTGGAGGTGCAGTGAGGTTGGAGGGATAGTGAGAGGACTGAGGTGCAACAAAGAGACTGGGGTATTGGGGAGGTGGGGATAGATCAGAAAACCAGTGTGGGGAGTGATGGGGTAGAGTGTGGAAGAAATGAATGGCAAGCAATAAACTGCGGGGAAGACAACTTCACTGAGGTGATAATGGATCTGGGCCATGTAGTTGGAGCTGAAGATTGCTCCTCCAGTCATTTTTCATTAAAAGGGAATGCCAGGGAAAATAAACAACTCCTGGAATGATGAAACATGTATGAATTAACATGAAATTGGAGGATGTTAATGACACAATGGCTACCTGGCCTATCATGTCTGATGGCCTAAAAATGAGCCACTCTGCCATCATACTTTCTAATACTGTATTTAGTACATAGCACTGTGGGTTATGACACTCGATAATGTAGAGAACTAAAGTCTGACACGTCAGGTTAGGAAATATGTTTGAAAATCTGACTACAGAGGGATGATGTAAAAAATATAAATAAGAGCAGCAACAAAGGAGTCTTGAAAGAGGTTGATAGCTAGCATAAGGATATTCCAAAATCTTCTGCAGGTATACAAATAGCAAAAAGAAGAATGGGGCTGATTTACTGATGACAAAAAAGGAATTTACACAAAGGCAATCGGCATAGCTGAGGTAGTTGCATCTTGCTAAAGATGAAGGTGCAGTGCCAGCAGAGTTAATTCAATTGCTGCAAGTCTTTAAAATTGATTTTAAGATCGGATATTCAATAGTGTTATTGGATAAGTTGTCTGTCCTTCCAGTTGATAAGGCATCAGGACTGGAGGAGATGCAACCAAGGATATCAAGGAAAGTGAAAGTGGAAATCACAGGAGCACTAGCAATAACTTCCTTAGATACAGAGGTGATGGAAGAAGACTTGGGAATTGAAAACTTTATGCCCTTGTTCAAAAAAGGATGCTAGGATATTTCAAACAAAATACAGCCTAGTCTGTTTAATTCAATGGGCTGTAACTTTCTAGAAGTAATAGGGCAATGGTTCAAATTAAGGAAAACCATCATTGAGTGAATTAAGCAAATTTTGATTTTTAACTAAATCGATGTTATTTTTAAAGATTCAAGAAAGTAGATTAGGACAGTGTTGTTGATGTGGTGTATGAGTTCCAAAAGACATTTTACACGACAGCTGAATGAGCAAAGTTAATGCTCCTGGAATAAGAGGCAGCAGCAACATGGATTTGCTGGGTGACCGGAAACAGTGAATAATGGTTAATGAGTGTCCTTTGTGTTTGAGTTTATAGTGAAATTACTCATGGGTCATTGTTGGGATCCTTTCTTCTCCTGATGTACATTAACCTTGGCATACAGGCCACAGCTTGAATATTTGCATCTGATAACAAAATTTAGCAACGTTGTAAACTTGAGGCAGGCAGTGTTCTTTTAACAGGACACAGACCTGGTGAAATGAACAGATAGTCATAGAGATGTATAGCATGGAAACAGACCCTTCGGTCCAATTTGTCCATGTCGATTAGACGTTATTTAATCTAGACCTAAATTAGTCTAGTCCCATTTGCCAACATTTGGCCTATATCTCTACAGACCATTCCTATTCATGTACCCATCTAGATGCCTTTTAAATGTTGTAATTGTACCAGCCTCGACCACTTCCTCTGGCAGCTCATTCCATATATGCAACGCCCTCTGGAGGGAGGGGGGGGGGGGGGGGAGGAAACTTCACAGAAGTGCTTCACAGGAGGCTCCCAAGCACTCAGGATGTCACCTAGACGGGGGACGAAACGTCCGCAACACAAATTCCCAGCTCGGCAAACAGAACCACAACATTAAGTGTATAAGTCCTGTCCTAATTTGCCTTTCCAAAATGTAGCATCTCACATTTATCTAAATTAAACTCCATCTGCCAATCCTCAGCCCATTGGCCCATCTGATCCAGATCACATTGTACTGAGGTGGCCTCCTTCGCACTCCACTCCATCTCCAGTTTTGGTGTCATCTGCAAACTTACTAAGTATACCTCCTTTGCTCATGATTTGAAGGTGCCCGTGTTGGACTGGGGTGTACAAAGTTAAAAATCACTCAACACCAGGTTATAGTCCAACAGGTTTATTTGGAAGCACTAGCTTTCGGAGTGCTGCTCCTTTATCGGGTAGTTGTGGAGTATAAGATCTTAAGACTGAATTTATAGCAAAGGTTTGCAGTGTGATGTAATTGAAAAGGACCTGGATTGTTT
Source organism: Chiloscyllium plagiosum (assembly GCF_004010195.1). Taxonomy (NCBI): domain Eukaryota; kingdom Metazoa; phylum Chordata; class Chondrichthyes; order Orectolobiformes; family Hemiscylliidae; genus Chiloscyllium; species Chiloscyllium plagiosum. The sequence continues at coordinate 54,866,023 of NC_057733.1, read as the reverse complement.
AAGTCTCTCATCTGTTAGAATGACCATGTTGATTTAAGTTCTGCTATATGTAAATCCAATAACTTTTTTTAAAGTTACATTCTTAAGTGAACTTTAACAATGTGTCATGTCGGCCCAGATAATGCACTGAAGGTGTGAGGTGCCCTGTCTGTGCCCCAATGTTCAGACTGATTCTAATCAAAAAAATGATTTACATAATCTAACACGATTTGTGCAATTTTTGAGCAAAATAAAATGTAATTCTGCAAGTACAAATTCTGTGTGCGCGTGCGTGTGCCAGGGCTATTCTTCTTGAAGAGAAGGCTGAGTGGAGATCTGAGAGCTATCCAGAATCACAGAAGATAAGGAGACACTGTTCCCATTTGTGGAAGGATTGAAGGTGAGAGCACAGATGTAAAGGAATCGGCAAAAACTTGTTCACCCAATGAGTGGTTACAATCTGGAATGCAAAGCTGGAGAATGTGGGAGAGGCAGGTCCAGTCGGGACTTTTGAAAGAAAGCCAGACAATTATCTGAAAAGCAACAACATGCAGGGTATGGGAAGGAGGCTAGAGAATGGCAGAAATTGAAAAGCTCATTGGAGAACTGGTGCAAATGAGGGGATGAATGGCCCCCTCCTACACTGTAGCCTTGAGGACAATGAACTTGAAGTGGGATGGATTAAAGCAACATGTGGAAGCGACATTGTAGAGGGAGGGATGGCGTTGGGGGACTGGGGGGTACAGTTGTGATGTTGGGGGAAGGTCTTAGCTGTCGGTCCTAAATCCTACATGTTTGCTGAGTTCCACACTGTATGATGGGGATTCTCCCTTAAGTCAGCTTGACCTGCAACCATTGTCATTGTAAAATAATGTATTAGACAGAGCCTTGTGAATATTTCAGTGACCGCTGGCTCAGAGGAGCTATCCATACCCACTCTGTTAATATTTCACTCACTTTCACTGGTGAGATTTACTGTACCCAGAAAAATATTTTTGATTTAGCTTTCATAAGTTACCTGTGACATGCTACCTCACAACGCGCAGCCCTCCAATCCCTCTGCTCCAATCCTGACCTCCCCATCAAGCCAGCGGACAAAGGGGGCGCAGTGGTAGTCTGGTGCACTGACCTCTACATCGCTGAAGCCAAACGCCAACTCGAGGACACCTCTTCCTACCGCCCCCTTGACCATGACCCCACCCCCCATCACCAAACCATCATCTCCCAGACCATACAGAACCTCATCACCTCAGGAGATCTCCCACCCACAGCTTCCAACCTCATAGTCCGGGAACCCCGCACTGCCCGGTTCTACCCCCT
>NC_057733.1:54798478-54863677 GCF_004010195.1 Chiloscyllium plagiosum | reverse complement strand
AGGGAAATATATCCCTGGTGGTGGGGTCTGTTTGGAGGTGGCGGAAATGTCGGCGGATGATTTGGTTTATGCGAACGCCTCATCTTCCGCCTTGGAACACTTCAACCCCAGGGCATCAATGTGGATTTTAACAGTTTCCTCATTTCCCCTTCCCCCACCTCATCCTAGCTTCTAACCTCCAGAAACTCGGTCCCCTGACCTGTCCGGACTTGTCCGATCTGCCCAGCTCCTTTTCCACCTATCCACTCCACCCTCTCCTCCCTGACCTATCACCTTCATCTCCTTCCCCACTGACCTATTGTACTCTATGCCACTCTCTCCCCACCCCCACCCTCCTCTAGCTTATCTCTCCACGCTTCAGGCTCTCTGCCTTTATTCCTGATGAAGGGCTTTTGCCCGAAACGTCGATTTTGCCTGTCCTCGGATGCTGCCTGAATTGCTGTGCTCTTCCAGCACCACTGATCCAGAATCTGGTTTCCAGCATCTGCAGTCATTGTTTTTACCTTATTGATGATCATTGCCTTTTCAATCTGTCCTGAGGCAACCTAAGCTGAGCCTTTTGTTTAGTGAAAATGCTTCGGTTTTGTTTATTCAGTTTTATTGAATACATACAAATGATTGACTGGGTTTGGTAGTGCAGTAACTTAGATTGATATTTTCTCATTTATGGCACTTAATACTGTGTCCAGATGGCCTGGATTGTAGAACTTGGGTTGTCATTGCAACACAAGAAAGCTGGAGGAAAAATGAACTGGGTAGGGCATCATCACTACGCTCCCTTGTCTCTCCCTCCTCTAACTTCCCTCTAAAGATCTCCGGGTTGTGGAATGGTCTGGGACAGTGTAGGCAATACTGTAACTACTCTTAATGCTAACCCTGGCAGGTTATTACCAGCCTGGAGGGCAACACTGAATGTCAAGATGAACTGGGACTTTTTTCACTGGAGCACAGGAAGTTGAGGGGTGACCTTATAGGAGTTTATAAAATCACGAAGGGCATAAATAAGGGGAATAGCAAAGGTATTTTTCCTAAGGTAACGGAGTTCAAAACCAGGGGGCAATTTTTAAGCTGAGATGATTTAAAAAGAACAAGAAGGATGACTTAATTACACAAGTTAGTGTGAAATGAGCCCCCACAGGAAATGATGGGTGCATTTACAGCTGCAATGTTTTAAAAACATTTTGGATAGGTACATGAGTAGAAAAGGTTTGGAGGGATATGGGACAAACACCGGCAGATGGGGCTGGTTGGACTGAAAGGTCTGTTTCCATGCTGTATGACTGACTCTGGAGGTCTGGATTCGCAGTGTTAGCTGCTGTGAATTCTGCTGTTGCTTCACATTTCTATTACTGCAGGGGTTGGCTGCTTTCTCCTCTTGGGCATTTGAACTGTGCATCAGATATTTTATTTGCTGATTCTCACTTCGAATCTGTTGAATCGTTTGGTAAATAAAACTTGTGGCCTGCAGCCAGTGTCACTGGATGAGGGATCAGACTGGATAGATCTGTGTCTGTGTGTAACGTTCTTTGTGTTAACTTTGGCCCAGCCCCTTGTGTGAAACAAGCTATAATTGAGTGAGTGCCTGACTGCGGGGTGTCTGGAGATTGTTGAGAATACTGCTCTTCTCCATTCCACCCCCTGCCCCTCCTGAGGCATGGTTTGCTAGCCCTTGCTCTTGTTGGCTGCAAGTGATTCCAGGTGAAAACTTGCAGCTTTTCCTTGGGACACATTGAATATTTAAATCTACAAAACATGCTCATACATGTCATACTCTGAAGATTATCTGTGAAGTCATTTGTATCTGATTTTAGTTTTTTTTACCTGAAAGATGGTTCATCACCTGACTGGCTACTTTTAGCTCCACCTAAATCACAATGAAGTATGATGTGGAGGTACAGTGTTGGACAAAGTGTAAAAATCACACCACACACAGTTTTATTTGGAAACAAGCTTTTAGAACACTGCTCCTTCAGGTAGCTGTGGAGCAGGGCTATATGACAGAATTTATAGCAAAGACCAGTGTCATGCAACTGAAATGATATATTGAATAAACCTGGATTGCTATGAAGTCTTTCATCGTTTAGAATGGGTTACAGGTTTCAATTCATTAATATGTAAATCCCAGAACTTGTTTGAAGTCACATTATTGAGATAACATAAGGTTTTTCTTAAGAAAAAAGCCACATCTCAGCTCAGACAATGCAAAAAAGGTGTGCGGTTAGAGTCTCTGTATCCCAGTCTTGAGTCAGACTGGCTCCATTTCCAAAGAGGAATTTATAAAGCTATTACATGGATTGACTGCCTGCCGATTGTTTGCTTTTTGAGCAAACTAGGATGTATCTGCAAATATAATTCTGCAAATGCAAATTCACCATATGGGGTGTCTGTGCATGTCAGTCTGTCTGCATGTGAGCATGCTTGGTAAAGTGCGCGTGTGCGTGCATGTGTCCTTGGAGGTTGGCCACCTGAAGATCCAAGGCAGGGCGTCCCTGACCACGAGGTGTTCCCTGACTGGGAGGGAATGCCCCTGCTTCCTATTGTTGTGCGGTATCCAATCATCCATTGTTGTGGTATCTGCCTGGTCTTGCCAATATACCATGTCTCGAGGCATCCTTGCCTGTGGTGCATCAGATTGACAAATCACATGAGTACCTGTCATGTACATGATGGGTGGTGTGCCCAATTTTAATGGTAGTATCCATGTCAAAATTGACTGCGATGTTTCCTAATTACAAAATAATATAGCTGGTGGGGAGAGTATGGTGTGTCAAGTGCTCGTGAACTTTTTGGCTGTGAAGTTGGGTTTTATAATTGTTTGTTTAGGTTGAATGGAGATAATGGGTGTGCACCCTGGAATTATTAGTAAGTTGTTGGGTCTCTCTTTTTGAAACAGCATCCAGTTGTCCTTGTGTAAGGCACTATACAAAAGGAGTTTCCTTGGTAACTGGGAAGGTTAATATTTGATCTGGCCAATGTAGTATGTTAAGTGTAGATGCTGTTCTAATCAGCCTGTTGCGTGTATAATTTGATACTGAGTCTGTTCACCTGGGCCCCAGGCTCTGAGTCATGTCAGGGTGGGGGATTTAACCATTCAGTGCTCATCTTTATTTGGCTCAGATGTAAAACATTAGAACAGGCCCTTCAACCACTGATCCTCATGTATGCACCCTCAAATTTCTGTGACCATATGCATGTCCAGTAGTCTCTTAAATGTCCCCAATGACTTCGCTTCCACGACTGCTGGCAACGCATTCCATGCTCTCTCAACTGTGTAAAGAACCCACCTCTGACATCCCCTATATACTTTCCTCCAACCAGCTTAAAACTATGACCCCACGTGTTAGTCACTTCTGCCCTGGGAAATAGTCTCTGGCTATCAACTCTATCTATGCCTCTATCTTGTATACCTCAATTAGGTCTAGTCTCCCTTCTCCTCCTCTTCTCCAATGAAAAAGTCCGAGCTCAGTCAACCTTCTTAAGATAAGCCCTCCAGTCCAGGCAGCATCCTGGTAAATCTCCTCTGAACCCTCTCAAAGCATCCACATCTTTCCTATAATAGGGTGACCAGAACTGGATGCAGTATTTCAAGTGCGGTCTAACCAAAGTTTTATACAGCTGCAACAAGATCTCACGACTCTTAAACTCAATCCCCCTGTTAATGAAAGCCAAAACACCATATGCTTGCTTAACAACCCTGTCCACTTGGGTGGCCATTTTAAGGGGTCTATGTACCTGCACACCAAGATCCCTCTGTTCCTCCACACTGTCTTGTGGAGTACGCCGTAACTGGAGGGAGTGTTGGGAAAGGTCTTAGGTTTCACAGTAGTGAGCTTTAGCTGATTTCAATGTTTGATATTTTGAGCATTCAGAATTGCTCATGGTTAAACACAACTTGCTCTGACATCCAGATCTGATCAGTTTGAAAACCAAAAATGTGATTATACTTTAAGATATTTCTGACATTGCAGCAAACAAGATAAAAATCAAAAATAAGATGTTTACTTAACTTTTGTAACCTGTGTAGGCCATTCTGAATGAAGTTTAAAGATTACTACACCAGGTTAGAGCCGAACAGGTTTATTTGGAAGTGCGCACACATCCATGCACGCACCCTCTCACAGGCTTATACCCCATCATGCTCTCACTTACTTTTCAGGCTTACACACACTCATGCATTCTCTCCCACGCGCATACTCACTCCATCTCTCCTGCATGCACACAAATATAAGTTTATGGGGTGAATATATATTTGCAAAATTCTTTTTATTTTGCTCAAAAAATGCATAACCTACAGTCAATCCATGTAAGATGCTGTACATCCCAATTTAAAAATTGAACCAGTCTGACTCCAGATTGGGACACAGACTTTAACCTCACCTTTAATGCATTGTCTGAGCTGAGATGACACATTTTGTTGAAAACCTGAAGTTATCTTGTGAACGTGACTTAAAAGGAATTCTGGGATTTAGATATTAACGAAACAAAACTAGCAAAACCATTCTAAAGGATGAAAGACTTAATCTAAGTTTATTTAATATATTTCAACCGCATGACTCTTTAAACTTTTGCTATAAATCCTATGTCTTATGGTCCTGCTCCATGACCACCTGATGAAGAAACACTCCAGAGGCTGCTTGACCTGCTGAATTTCTCCAGTACTTTTTTTGCCACTTGTCCTGTTAAACAAGTAATAGGTGGGAGTGGGAACTGGGTGAAGACTGACAGAGAAACTTGGCAAAAGTGAGGGCTGCAGATGCTAGAGATTAGACTGAAGATAGTGGTGCTGGAAAAACACAGTAGGTCAGGCGGCATCCGAGGAGCAGGAAAATTGATTTTTTTTTTTCAGGCAAAAGCCCTTCATCGGGAGTCGGGATAATGTGTAATAGCATAATCCTGAAAGTTATTCAAATGAAACAAAATACTCAGTGCTGAGGGAGTGCTGCACTGTCGGAACCAGGTCAGTGCTGAGGGAATGCCCTTCCTGAGAAGGGCTTTTGCCCCAAACGTTGATTTTTCCTGCTTCTTGGATGCTGCCTGACCTGCTGTGCTTTTCCAGCACCACTCTGATCTTGACAGAGAAGCTTGCAGGCCCAGAATGTGCACAATGGCAAGTGACCGCTGAGTAGAAGCATGAGACACTACTCCTGTTCCCATCTGCTCTGCAGAGCTGTGCTGCTCTGTTGAATGGCCTGTGATGAACAGAATAGCCATGGCCTTGCCTGTCTGCCTTGCTGTCAGGGGAATTCCATATATGGGTACACTGTGCAGCTGCCTTCACATCCTGAAGCTGTGACCACACCAGGTTTTGACATTTGCTTTGTGCAGGAGCACACCCAAATGCAGTTGATTCTCTTCGAGCTCTAGATTACTCCTGATTCTTTTTTATTGATTGGTACTCTGGGTGAATTGCAGCTCTATGGGGGACGTTGGAGAAACTTGGCTGACCTGGCAGCAAATGTTTCAAGTCCAGTATGACTCTTCAGAAGAGTTCTGAATAACTTACTAAGTCATAATGGAGTTGGAATTTTAACTCTGTTTCCCTTTCCACACTTGCTGCCAGACCTGCTGAGTTTCTCCAGCATTTGCTTATTTCAGACTTCCAGCATCCTTAGCACTGACCCTGTTCCAACAGTGCAGCGCGCTCTCAGCACTGAGTATTTTGTTTTTATTTGAAAAACTTTCAGGATTATGCTATTACGCATTATCCTCTTTCAGGAAGTGCAGCAAGAGTACAATGTAGGTGAATCCTTGTTTGACCTACTGTTCCTCATGTAGATGGGACCTCCTCACTATATGCCTGTTGTGAGGCCACTGGGAATCTCCCATCCATTTCCAGGCTGACAGCTCTTGAGCAGGATGATTCTTTCAGACCTTGCTTCCCTTCAATTCCCGTGTTCTTTCTGGCCTTTAAACAACGGTCTTTCAAAAAGTATTTTTGTAGGAGTCCTTCCAACAAGATTTCCTTTTGATTCTGATACATCTTACGATGAAGCATGATACCCAGCTTGCTTGTGGAATTCATTTGTCAACAGTAGATAGTCATATTGATACTGCCAGAAGGTGTCTAAGAGTGTGGTGATGGAAAAGCGCAGCAGGTCAGGCAGCATTCGAGGAGCAGGAGAATCAAAGTTTCTGGCATAAGCCCTTCATCAAGATGCCCATTTGACTTGATATGCCAGTTGTCATGATCATCTCATAATCCAGTCACCTAAGGATAAGTCAAATTTCTAAACTCAACATGTTTTTTTTATTGAAGATTTAACATAACCAAAAGAAGTGCAGATGTAAATTCAATGGCTATCTGGAATGAATCTCAATGTCACACCTACATCTGTTAAGGATGTTTCAACAGGAGAAATGCAGTACAAACTGAACTAACATCGAACAGAGTACAGCACAATATAGGCCCTCCGGCTGGCAATATGCCGACCTTTTATTCTACACTAAGATCAGACTAACCATGTGCCTATCCAAGAGTCACTTTAATGTCCCTAATGTCTCTGACTCTACTACCACCACTGGCAGTGCATTCCACGCACTCACCATTCTGTGTAAAGAACCTCCCTCTGACATCTCTCCTAAACCTTCCTCCAATCACCTTAAAATTATTTAAAATTAGTGAAAAGATTTGTAGCTCGTTGTCAAGGTGTATGGTGTGTTGGCTTTCATTAGCAAGGGGATTGAGTTTAAGAGCTGAGAGGTTATGCTGCAGCTCTATAGAGCCCTGGTTAGACCACATTCGGAATGTTGTTTCAGTTTTGGTCTCGTCGCCTCATTATAGAAAAGATGTAGAAGTTTGAGGGTGTAATGGAGATTTACCAGGATGCGGACTGGACTGGACGGAATGTCTTAAAGGACGTGGGAACCAGGGTTTTTCTCATTGGAGCAAAGGAGGATGAAAGATGACTTGATAGAGATGTACAAGATGATGAGAGGCGTAGATAGCTAGAGACATTTTCCACAGGGTGGAAATGGCCATCATAAGGGGACATAATTTTAAGGTGTTGTGGTTCTGTTCACCAAGCTGGGCATTTGTTGCAGACGTTTCGTCCCCTGTCTAAGTGACATCCTCAGTGCTTGGGAGCCTCCTGTGAAGTGCTTTGTGATCTTTCCTCCGGCATTTGTAGTGGTTTGAATCTGCCGCTTCCGGTTGTCAGTTCCAGCTGTCCGCTGCAGTGGTCGGTATATTGGGTCCAGGTCGATGTGCTTATTGATAGAGGCATGGCACTCATCCACAAATTCAATATACCTATCAACTTGTATGGTAACTTGGAGGGATCTATGGACGTGGACTCCGAGATCCCTCTGTTCCTCCAGACCGCCAAGAATCCTGCCTTTAACTCTGTACTCTGCATTCAAATTCAACCTTCCAAAGTGAATCACTTCACATTTTTCCAGGTTGAATTCCATCTGCCACTTATCAGCCCAGTTCTGCATCCTTGGAAGGAGAATTTCTTCCAGGACTTATGCCCAAAACGTTGATTCTCCTCCTCTGCCTGGCCTGCTGTGCTTTTCCACATTCTCGATTCAGTTGTGTCCTGTCAATGTCCCATTGCAACTGACAACAGCTCTCCTCACTATCTACCACTCCACCAACTTTCATGTCATTGGCAAACTTATTAACCCACCCTTCCACTTGCTCATTCAAGTCATTTATAAAAATCACAAAGAGCAGAGATCCCAGAGCTGATCCCTGCAGAACCCCTCTGGTCACCAAGCTGAATGTTTTCCATCTTTAACCACTGTCTTTGGGCTAGCTAATTCTGTATCCAGAAGCCAGGTTTCCCTGTATCCCATGCTTCCTTCATTTCAGAATAAGCCTACCATGGGGAACCTTATCAAATGCCTTGCTAAAATCCTTGTACACCACATCCACTGTTCTATCTTCATCAATGTGTCTTGTCACCTCCTCAATTCAATAAGGTTTGTAAGGCATGACCTGCTGCTCTCAAAGCCATGCTGACTATCTCTAATCAAACCATGGTTTTCCAAGTCGTCATCAATCCTGTCTCCGAGTTCTCTCCAGTACTTTGCCCACTACAGACATGAGACTGATTGACTGATATTTAATTCCTAGGATTGTCTCTATTTCCTTTCTTGAACAAGGGAATGACAGTAGCCACCCTCCAATCATCCAGCACTACTCCAGTGGACAGTGAGGATGCAAAGATCATTGCCAAAGGTGCAGCATTCTCTTCCCTTGCTTCCTGTAGTAACCTAGGGTCTATCCTCATGAATTTCAATTTCAGCAAATTCTCCTTCATAACATCAACTTGTTTGAGCATATTTATCTGTTTCATGGTATCCTCTGAAACATCAAGGTCCCTATCAGTAGTGAATACTGAAGCAAAGTAGTTAAGGACCTCCCCTACCTCCTCCAACTGCAGGCATGTTCCCTCCACTCTCCCTTATTGGCCCTACACTCACTCTTGCCATCTCTTGTTACTCACAAGTGTAGAATGCCTTCGGGTTTTCCTTAATTCTACCTGCTAAAGATTTATCAAACTCCTTCTAGCTCTCCTGAATCCATTCTTCAGTTCCTTCCCGGTTACCTTGTAACCCTCTAGAGTCCCTGTCTGATCCTTGCCTCTACTTTGAAGTAAACTTCCTCTTGACTAGATGCTCCACATACCTTGTTACCGGAGGTTCCTTCACCCTACTATCCCTTCCTTGCCTCAGTGGGACAAACCTGTCCAGCATAATCAGCAAGTGCTTCCCAAACAACCTCCACATTTCTGTCCTGCATATCCCTGAGAATATCTGTTCCCAATTTAGGTGCCATAGTTTCTGCCTAAGAGTATTGTAATTCCCCCTCCCCCAATTAATTACTTTCCCAACTGCCTACTCCTCTCCCTCTCCATTACTGTAGTAAAGGTCAGGGAGTTGTGATCACTATCACTGAAATGCTCTCCCACCAAGAGATCTGATCCATGGCATGGTCCGTTGCCAAGCACCATACCCAATATGAGGAAGTAATCTTACTGAATTATCTGATGCTGTGAACATATTTTAAAATAAAATACATTGGTCTGGGCAGGAGACACATGTGCAATTTTGTGTATGTTCATGGCCTGACATCAGAGTTTATGGACTAGTGTGCTATGAAGGTCACAGCTTTAACAGTCATTAACCATCCTTTCACTATAGCTAAAGGAAAAGAAATAACTGAGCTAGAAGCCAGTTCTTTAGAAACCATTGTTGAAAGAAGCCAGGACAAAAGCATTTCTATCAACCTGCCAAGCCATGAATCTCAATTGACTCTTCAACTCCAACTCCAATGAAAGCACTTAGTAACATTCCACGTAATACCCATATATTCCACAGTTTATTATTTACAAATTACTCTGACTGCTCTTCTACTGAACTTTCTCTTTGGGAGTTGCATGCAAGTTAGAAATGAGAGGAATGTGTTGCATAGTTTTCTCAAATCTAGTAACCAATAAACTTCCTCCAGCCCTATCTCTGTGTGGCTTTGTAAATTCACCAGTGTCAAATGTATATCTGCTCATTTTTGAAACCTCCCATGAAATCTGCCTCCACCACTATCCCAGGCAGCATGTTCTAAATCCTAATAACTGAGTAAAGTTCCTCTGCCACCACCACTGCTGCCACCACGTGACGGCAACACTTCATCTGACTAAGTAGCGCTGCTCTGTAAGCTTGTGGTTCCAAATAATCCTGTTTTACTATAACCTCCTATCATGTGACTTCTGACTTTGTTCACCCCACCCCAGCACTGACATCTCCAAAATGTCCTTCCTATCAAAGTTGTTTATAATTTTGAACATCTCAGTAAAATCACTTGTATTCTTGGAGCAGAGAAGATAAGATCAATTTCTCTAATCTTTCCTTGTATCTAAAAATCCCTTAATCCTGCAATCATTCTAGTAAATCTCCTTTTGTACTCTTCCACAGGGCTGTACCATCCTTTTTAAAGCAGATGCACCATCCCTTTCTTGCATTGATTCTCTTTTGAAAGCTAATCTTGGATTTGCTTCCGTCATCTTTTCAATCCATGCATACCAAATTTCAGTCCGCTGTTTCCACATACTGCAGATTATTCTTTTGTCAGTTATCTTCAATCTGTATCCCCTTTTTTCTGACCCTTGCCCCATCGGAAATAGTTTTTCCTTATTTACTCTAAATAATTCATGATCTTGAGTAACTCCATCAAATTGCATCTTAACTTTCTCTGTATAGAGGAGAACAAGCCCTATTTTTCTAGCCTTCTAAATACCTAATGTCTTTTGCCTCAGTAACATTCTGGTAAATCTGCTCCGCACCTTCTCCTAGGCCCTGATATCTTTCTGAAAGTGTGGAGCCCAGAATTTAACGGAACCTTGGCTCCAGCTTAAAAGATTTATGAAGATTTAGCATAACATCATTTTTGTATTTATTCCTTTTATTAAAGCCTAGATCCTTTATGCTTATTAGTAGCCTCTTCTGCTTTCCTAGCTACTTTTAAGATTTGTACAGATACACCCTTAAGTCTGTCTGTTTTGACATACATGTGCTTAAGGTTTACATTCAATCGTGGACATCACAGGCTGTCAGGGATGCCAGAGTTCAAAATACCAGAGTAAATCTCCTTTTGCCTGGCTCAAGGAAGGCACTCTGAAGGAATGGATGGCAAGGGAAACATTTTCAAGATTCTCTGAAAGGCTTCCCTCAAGAAATTCAAATAGATGTCAACATACAGGACACTGTCATTTGGAAGAAACAGACTTTGAGGAAACCACTGTATGAAGGGACTCCATTCTTTGAATTCACCTCAGTCAGAGGGAAGTACAGAAATGGAAACGAAGGAATGCCAACAATCTAGAGGTCAAGGACCAATTCCTCCTCCCAGAAACACCTGCCAAAAAGTTATCAGATAGGACTCTAGAATCTGTTTCATCAGTCATACAAGGGCCTAGGGAACAAGAAGAGGTGATGGTCTTGCAATGAAATCACTAGGCTATTAGTCCAGAGACCCAGGTAATGTTCTGAGGACCCAGGTTCAAACCCCACTCTGGAAAATGGTGGAATTTGAATTCAATAAAAATTTGGAATGAATAGTCTAATGATGACTCTGAATTTATTCTGATGAAGGGCTTTTGTCCGATATGTCTTTTTTTTTTTCCCCTGCTCCTCTGATGTTGCCTGACCTGTTGTGCTTTTCTAGCACCACACTCTCTACTATGAATCTATTGTCAATTGTTGGGAAAAACCCATCTGGTTCACTAATTTCCTTCCCTAAAGGAAACCTGTCATCCTTACCAAGTTTGGCCCAAATGTGACTCCAAACCCATTAGCAATATGGTTGTCTCTCAACTACCCCCGAGCCATTTAGGATGGGCAGTAAATGCTAGCCCAGTCCATGATGCCCTCGTTTTGGAAATGAATTTTTTTCTTTTAGAAATCCGTGATGTGTAATTTTCTAGGTGGCCAGTCAGACTCACGAGTGAGTAATTCCCAATTACAACATGCACTTTAACACTACCTTTTTATATTGCCTGTCCTTGTTCTTTCTAACAAACTGAATCATTTCACAAAGATTTTAGCTGAGTACTTGAAATGCCAAGGCAAAGTGTTGAAAAATGGAATTAAAATAAATAGATGATTGATGACCAGCACAGACAAGATCAGCCAAAGGATCTTTTTAATGTACTGGAAATATTTGAATTTCACCTACTCTTAAGTGCCATTTTCCCCATATGTTATCTTTTCTAATTTTCGTGTCATCTATAAACCTTTTTGTGGTGATGCCATGTATACTGATATTCGGGTTATTACTAGTATAAACCGAAAGAACGGATGTCCCAATGCTAACCCCCTCTGGAATCCCTTTGCATGTCATCTCCCAGTGTGAAAAACATTCCTTCTACCTTTCCGTACTGTGGTTGGGTTTGTATCTATGCACTATGGTTCCTGTAATCCTGTGAATGTCAATTTTTAAGTCTTTTTGAGGTGTTATCAACTTCACTGCTCTTTATTTCAGCAAAAACTCCACTTTAATTTTAACATGGTTTTCCTTTTTAATTTATTAAATTTTACTTTTTCATTTACTAGCACATACTTTTTTCCAAATGGCAATTAGTTTTGTCCCAGATTGTCTGATATGGCTGACGGACCTGTAGTTGTTGGGTTTATTTTTTCTTAATCTCTAAATAAACAATGCACTGAAGCGGATCTGGCCAGTTGCTGGGCAACTACAGTTTCCAGGAGTTGAGCCAAAGGATGTTTATAAGATAGCTGCCTTCCATTGGAATCATAACTGCTGTTGACTTAGAATTGGCCAGAAATTGGGTATGGGGCTCTTAAAAGAATTGTGACCTAAAAAGGAAAGATTGTTTGTATTAAAGTCAAAAGTTTTTAATTTTAAGTGTCCAATTGTAGGAAATGTTTGGTTCTCTTTTTTTTTTAAAAGGATGTTTTAGTTTTGCCTTTTTGACATTAATCTGAGTCCAAGGTTGTGGGTCCACTCCACACCTCAAAACATCAAAAACAATGATCATAGAATCTCTGAGCGAGGAGTGTTTCACTCATCGTAGGGAGATTTTCTTCTAGAAGAGCAATTCACAATTCCTGTCATACGTTTTCTACAGTTGGGTACTTTTCAACTTTTTAAAGTATTTCTCCAATTGTCTATTGAATGTGCTTGCACCACCCTTTTTTTTTTCAGGCAACTTTCCTAGTCATAATCCTGTGAGAAGATGATATTTACTGATGTCAAGTCCTGGTTCTTTTGCCAATCTCTTTAGTTTGGTCATCTGGTTGATGTTTTTGCCATTGGAAACAGTTTTACCTTATTTGCTTTATCAAAACCTGTCATGATTTTCAACAGCTATCTCAAATTTCCCATTCAGCTGCAAGCCCCTCCTGCCTCTGCACATGACTGAAATCTCTCTCTCGCTTTGTTTCATTATATTAAAACACTGGTCCTAATATCAACCACTGAATGAACAAAGATGGAGACTTTTTTCCCCTGGCCCTCCACACTCGTCTGACAAACAAGCTTTTCTTCAACTTGTTGCCTTCTTGACTAATTTCCTACTCATGTTTTCACTGACTCTTTAACCTCAGGTTTTTTGTTACAAAGTCTATTTCATGGCATTTTGCCAAATGCTTTAGGAATGTTGATTACACTGGTGCAGTGTTGACATGAATGGGATAGTAATCTAGCTGCCCGGGCTAATCCTGTTGAAACAGGAGTTCATAATCCCACTGTGAAAACTGGTGGTACTCCAAAGAATAAAATCTGGAAGTGATAGTTAGTTGGCTGGTCCATGTTACTGAGATGATTGTCAACTGTAAAAACCCACATTAGATTAGATTACTTTACAGATTACTTTACAGTGTGAAAACAGGCCCTTCGGCCCAACAAGTCCACACCGCCCCGCCGAAGCGCAAACCACCCATACCTCTACATTTACCCCTTACCTAACACTACGGACAATTTAGCATGGCCAATTCACCTGACCTGCACATCTTTGGACTGTGGGAGGAAACCGGAGCACCCAGAGGAAACCCACACAGACACTGGGAGAACGTGCAAACTCCACACAGTCAGTCGCCTGAGGTGGGAATTGAACCTGGGTCTCTGGCGCTGTGAGGCAGCAGTGCTAACCACTGTGCCACTGTGCTGCCCACTTGGTTCACTCTCCTTTTTTTAAAAAGAGGAAGTAAGTCAGCAATGTTGCCTTGATCTGCCCTTCATGATGCCAGACCCACTGCAGTGTGCTTGATTCACAGATATCTTGTGAAAAGGCCCAGAAAGTCACTCAGTTCAAGGATAGTTGGGAACTGGCAAAAATGTAGGCTTTGCCTACAATGCCCATATCTTAAAGAACTAAAAGCCGCTTCGATGAGGAAATTGAATATACTATCGCCAAGTTTGTAAATGACATATAGGTAGAAAGACAGTTGGTGAGGATTAGTGTCTGCAAGAGGATAGGTTACATGGGCAGAGACCTGGCAGATGGTATATACTGAGGTTATGCACTTTAGCAGGGAAGATAGAGGAGCTGAATATTATTTAAATGGAGAAAGGCTGTAGACAGATTTCGACCAGAGGAAATCTGGAGTATTTGTTAATCAATCACAAAGCTAGCATTCAAGTTCATTTGGTTATAGGGAAGGCAAATGGTATGTTGGCCTCCAATTCAAAGGCAATGCAGTATAAAAATAGCAAAATTTCCCTCATTAGACAAGGCACTGTCAGACTACAGCTGAAATATTGTGAACAGTTAGGGGCTCCTCTGACTAAGGAAAGATGGACTGGCATTTGGAAGGTTCACCAAGCTCAAGCCCTGGAATAGAGGGACTTGAGGAGAGGCTGAGTAGCTAGACTTGTAGTCATTAGAACTTCAAAGATTGAGAGGTCTATGACAAGATACAAGATTTTGACAAGGCCTGACTGGCTAGCTGAGGAAAGGTTGTTTCTCCCTTGGGGGAGAATCTAGAGCCAGTGGCCACAATCTCTGAATAAGGAGTCTCTCATTTAGGACAGGTGAAAATTAATTTCTTGAGGGTTGTATAGCTGTGCCATTAAATGTATTCAAGGCTGAAGTAAGTTTAATTGGGGAGGTGAATCCAGGGTAATGGGGGAAATGGATCTCAGGATTATCACATCAGCCATGATCACACTGGCAGCATACTCAGTGGGCTGAATGATCTACTTCTGCTTCTATGTCATAGACATAGAGATGTACAGCATGGAAACAGACCCTTCGGTCCAACCCGTCCATGCCGATCAGATGTCCCAACCCAATCTAGTCCCACCTGCCAGTACCCAGCCCATATCCCTCCAAACCCTTCCTATTCATATACCCATCCAAATGCCTCTTAAATGTTGCAATTGTACCAGCCTCCACCACACCCCAGGGAAAAGACTTTGTCTATTTATCCTACCCATGCCCCTCATAATTTTGTAAGCCTCTATAAGGTCACCCCTCAGCCTCCGACACTCCAGGGAAAACAGCCCCAGCCTGTTCAGCCTCTCCCCATAGCTCAAACCTTCCAACCCTGGCAACATCCTTGTAAATCTTTTCTGAATCCTTTCAAGTTTCACAACATCTTTCCGATAGGAAGGAGACCAGAATTGCACGCAATATTCCAACAGTGGCCTAACCAATGTCCTGTACAGTCTTATGGTCGAACTGTGTTTCACTCATCAAACTTCCATTACTTCATCAAAGAACTCAAATTCATCAAACAATGTGAAAATAGCAGGTCAGGCAGCATATGTGGAGAGAGTTCAAGAGTGGACTTTTCCCCACCCTGATTTGGCATAATTAATGACCAAAAAGGTGGTAAATCTAAAGAGGATGAAAAGATCAGAATCTTGGCATCAAACTCTGCATTACCTGACAATGTGGAAAATTGCTTGTGTCTTCTACATAAAAAGCAAGACAAATCGCACCCAGCCAGTTACCACTCCATCAGTTACTATTGATCATCAGTAAAGTGATGGAAGGTCTCTTTAACAGTGCTATCAAGCAGCACCTGCTCAGTGATGCCCAGTTTGGGTTGCACCAGGGCCATTCAGCTCCTGACCTCCTTATACGTAATGGCCTGTCTGGCCCCTCAAACCTGCTCCACCATGCAATAAGATCATGGCTGATCTTTTCATGGGCTCAGCTCCATTTACTCGCCCTCCCATCGTATTCTTTTTAGATTAGATTAGATTAGATTACTTAGTGTGGAAACAGGCCCTTCGGCCCAACAAGTCCACACCGACCCGCCGAAGCGCACCCACCCAGACCCATTCCCCTACATTTACCCCTGCACCTAACACTACAGGCAATTTAGCGTGGCCAATTCACCTAACCAGCACATTTTTGGAGTGTGGGAGAAAACCGGAGCACCCGGAGGAAACCCACGCAGATACGGGGAGAATGTGCAAACTCCACACAGTCGGTCGCCTGAGGCGGGAATTGAACCCGGGTCTCAGGCGCTGTGAGGCAGCAGTGCTAACCACTGTGCCACCGTGCCGCCCATCGTTCCAAAAAAAAATCTATATCTTAGCTTTAAAACCATTTACTGAAATAGCATTAACTACTTCACTGGACAAGGATTTCATAGATTTACAACCAGCTGGGTGACAAAATGTCTTCTCCATTTGCTCCTAAATCTGCTCCCTCTAATCTTGAGGTTATCCCCTCTTGTCCTAGCTTTTCCTGCCAGTGGAAACATCCTCTCTACTTCTATCTTATCTATTCCCTTCATAATTTCATATGTTTCTAGAAGATTTCCCCCCCCCCACCCATTCTTCTAAATTCCAATGAATCTAATCCCGGTCTACTCCGTCTCTCCTTGTAAATCAACCCCCCCTCAACTCTGGAATCCCATAAGTGAACCTTCTCTGCACCCCCTCCAGTACCATTTTATCCTTTCTCCATTAAGGAGACCAAAACTGCACACAGTATTCCAGGTGTGGCCTCCCCAGCACCTTGTACAGCTGTAACATAACCTCCTTGTTCATAAACTCAATCTCTTTAGCAATGAAGGACAGAATTCCATTTGCTGCCTTAATTACTTGTTGCACCTGCAGACTGACCTTCTGTGATTCATGCACAAGGACACCCAGGTCCCTCTACTGCAGCATGCTGCAGCTTTTTTACCATTCAAGTCATTAAGTCATCAAGGTGTACAACACAGAAACAGACCCTTTAGTCCAACTCGTCCATGCTGACCAGATATCCCAACCTAATCTAGTCCTACCTGCCAGCACCCGGCCCATATCCCTCCAAACCCTTTTCATATATCCATCCAGATGCCTTTAAATGTTGCATATGCACCAGCCTCCTCCACTTCCTCTGGCAGCTCGTTCCATACACGTACCACCCTCTGCGTGAAAATTTTGCCCCTTAGGTTTCTTTTATATCTTCCCCCTCCTCCCCCAAAGCCATGCCCTCCAGTTCTGGACTCCCCCCACCCCAGGGAAAAGACCTTGTCTATTTATCCTCTCCATACTACTCAGAATTTATAAACCTGTCTACGGTCACCCCTCAGCCTTTGCACTCCAGGGAAAACCTAGCCTATTCAACTTCTCCCTTCAGCTCAAAACTTCCAACCCTGACAACATAATTTGAAAATCTTTTCTACCCCTTTCAAGTTTGACAACATCCTTCACGCAATATTCCAAAAGTGGCCTAACCAATGCCCTGTACAGCTATAACATGACCTCCCAACTCCTGTACTCAATTCTCTGACCAATAAAGGAAAGCATACCAAACACCACCTTCACTATCCTATCTACCTGCGCCTCTACTTTCAAGGAGCTATGAACCTGCACTCCAAGGTCTCTGTTTAGCACCACCCCGTAGGACCTTACTATTTAAGTGTACAAGTCCTGTTAAGGTTTGCTTTCCCAAAATGCAGTACCTTGCATTTATCTACCTTAAACTTTTTTGTTTATTGCAGCCGCAATGTAATGTTATTATTTGGTGGCCTAAAAACTATGCATATCAGTGACTTTTTCCTCTTAGAATTTCTAGTTTCCACTCGAATGGGTTCCACCTCCTTCTCTATAGAACATATATCCTCCTTCAGCACTGCCCTGATGTCATCCTTGAATATCAGATCAACATCACCTATCTTAAATTCCTGTCTGTCCTTCCGAATAGCGTGGTACACCTGGATATTTCACTCCGTCGTGACCACCCTGGAACAATCTCTCTGTAGTGGTTACCAAGTTGTATTTATTCGCGATGTGTGCCGTTAACTCATTGACCTTGTTACAAATGCTACAAGCATTCGGGTAAAGTGCCTTTATGCTAGCTTTCTTACCCTCCTGATTTCTAACCTCTCTAAGGTTTCCTGAGTTATCCTTCCTTTTTGCTTCTTTCATAGTGTGCCTTGAACTTAAACCCTCCTGTGCACTTGCTAACCTGCTGCTTATCTTTTTATTGACCATTATACTCCCTGTTTTCCCTTTCCCATGACTCACTTGTTTTGGCCTCTGCCCAAATATCTTCCCAGCAGCCCCCTGGTCCTTGCTGTTGCCTCTCCGTGCTGCTGAAAAGTGAAGGCCTTGGTTCAAACGCAGACAAGAGCTGGATTCCAGAAGTGAGGGGAAATGGCCCTTCACATGAAGGCTGCATTTGACAGTGTGGCTTCAAGGAGCCCTGACAAAACTGGAATCACTGGGTATCAGGGGCAAACTCTCTGGTGGTTGGAGTCTTACCTGACACATAGGAAGATGGTCATGGTTGTTGGAGATCAGTTATCTCCACTCCAGGACATCTCTGCAGGAGTTCCTCAGGGTAGTGTCCTCAGCCCAACAATCTTTAGTTGCTTTCATCAATGACCTTTCCTCCATCATAAGGTCAGATGTGGGGATATTCATTGATTGCACAAATGTTCAGCACAGTTTGTGACTCTGCAGATACTGAAGCAGTCGGTGTCCAAATGCAGCAAGATCTGGACAATATCCTGGCTGGCACTGGCAAGTGGCAAATATTCATGCCACACAAATACTAGGCTTTGACCATCTCCAATAAGAGACCATCTAACCACCATCCCTTGACATTCAATAGTGTTACCATCATTGAATCCCCCACTGTCAACATCCTAGAGGTTTTCGTTGATTGAAACTCAACTGGGCTCACCACATAAATGCAGTAATTCCAAGAGCAGTTCAGAAGCTTGGAATACTGCGATGAGTAACTCACCTGATTCCTGAAAGTCTGGCCACCATCCAGAAGGCACAAGTCAGGTGTGTGTTGGAATACTTCCCATTGCATAGAACATAGAACAGTGCAACATAGTACAGGCCCTTTGGCCCATGGTGTTCTGCTCAGCATTTATCTTAATCTAAGATCAACCTAACCTACACCCCCCCCCCCCCCCCCCCCCAATTTACTGTCGACCATGTCCTTGTCCAGCAGTCACTTTAATGTCCTTAATGTATCTGACACTACTACCACTGCTGGCAATGTATTCCATGCATCCACCACTGAGTAAAGAACCAACCTCTGACATCTCCCCTATACCTTCCTCCAATTACCTTAAAATGATGCCCCTTCGGGACAACCATTTCTGCCAGGGAATGGTCTCTGGTTATCTACTCTATCTATGCCTCTCATTACCCTGTACACTTCAATGAAATCACCTCTCATCCTTCTCACTCGTGTGAATAACCTAAGCTCACTCAACTTCTCTTAAGACAAGCCCTCCAATCCAGACAGCATCTTGGTAAATCTCCTGTGCATCCTCTCTAAAGCCTCTTCCTCTAATGGACACAATATTCTAAGTGTGATCTAACCAGGGTTTATAGAGCTGCAGCAAAACCTCGTGGCTCTTGAACTTAATCCCCCTGTAATGAAAGCCAAAACACCATATACTGCCTTAACCTGCAATTTGGGTGGCGACTTTAAGGGATGTATGTACATGGACCCCAAGATCCCACTGTTCCTCCACACTGTTAAGAATCCTGTCTTTAACACTGTATTCAGCATTGAAATTTGACCTTCCAAAATGAATCTCTTCACATTTGTCCAGGTTGAACTCCATCTGCCACTTCTTAGCCCACCTCTGCATCCTGTTGTACCCTACAACAGCCCTCGACAGTATCTACAACACCACCGACCCTTTGTGTCATTGGCAAACTTACTAACACACCCTTCCACTTCTTCATCCAAGTCTTTTATAAAAACTACAAAGAGCAGAAGTCCAAGAACAGATCTCTGTGGGACACAGGTCACCGATCTCCAGGCAGAATACTTTCTGTTCGCTACTGTCTTCTTTCGGCCAGCCAATTCTGTATCCAGACAGCCAAATTTCCCTGTTTCCCATACCTCCTAACTTTTTTGAAATGAGATTTCCTGGGGAGTGCTTATCAAATGCCTTACTGAAATCCATTTATACCACAACTGCTGCTCAACCTTTGTCAACTTGTCTTGTCACATCCTCAAAGAACTCAATAAATCTTGAGACATAACCTGCCCCTCACAAAGCCATGCTGACTATTGTTAATCTGTTTTTCCAAATAGTTGTAAATCCTGTGTTTCAGAATTCTTTTACGTACCTTCTTACCACAAACACAAGACCGACTGGTCTGCAATTCACAGGGATTTCCCTATTGCCTTTCTTGAATAGAGGAACAACATTTGCCTCCCTCCAATCATCTGGTGGTACTCCTGTGGAGAGTGAGGATGCAAAGATCATCATCAGAAGCGCAGCAAAGTCATTCCTAACTTCCCATAGTAACCTTGGATATATCTGCTCCAGCCATGGGGACATGTCTATCTTGACGCTTCCCAGACTTTCCAGTGCATCCACATCCTCTGTATCCATCTGTTCAAGCCTATTAACCTGGTACACTGTACTCTGTATTTGCAAGGCCCCTCTCTCTAGTGAATACTGAAGCAGAAATTCATTTAGGCCCTCCCTATCTCTTTTTAGAGTCCAGGCACAAGTTCCCTGCACTAACCCTGATCAGCCCTACCCTCTCTGATTATTCTCTTATTCCTTACTTGTGTGTAGAGTCCTTGGGTTTTCAGTCTTTCTTGCCAAGGGTTTCTCAGCTTTCCTCAGTCCAGTTTTTAGTTATTTCCTAGCTACACTGTAATCCTCTAAAACTGTGCTAGATCCTTGCCTCCTCAACCTTCAATAAGCTTCCTTCTTCCTTTTTTGATGAGAAGCTCCTCTGTTCTTGTCATCCAAGGCTCCTGCACCTTACTATTCCTGCCTGTCTCAGTGGGGCAAAGTTGTTCAACACACCAGTGCTCCTTTAAACAGCCTCCACATTTGTGTGTATTTCCTATAAAACAATTATTCCCAATTTATACTCAACAGCTCCTGTCTAATAGCAGTATAATTTCCCCTTCCCATACTGTCTGTTTCTATCCCTCTCCATGGCTATGTTAAGATGAGGCAGTTGTGGTTACTGTCACTGAATGCTGTCCCATTGAGACATCTGACACCTGGCCTGGCTCATTGTCTAGCACCAAATACAATATCCGTCTCCCCACCACCCATCAGCCGAAGTCAGGAATCCCTCTTGGGGACACCTGACATATCCAGCTCTATCCAGACCATCTGCACTAAGGAGGTTCCAGTCAACATTGAGGAAGTTGAAGTCACCCATAAGAACTGTTACATCTGCACCTTTCCAGATGTTGTGCGTGTGCGTCTACTTCTTTCCGGTTGCTGACTTCCACCCAGTAGACACACCTGCCTCAACCTCCCTCTTTCTGCAGCTGTGATGTACTCTCTCTAAGTAATAATGCTACTCCCCCTCATCTATTGCACCCTGCCCTGTACTTTTTAAAGGTTCTAAACTCTGGAGCAGCCATTGCCTGGATGAGTGCAGCCCTAAAAACACAAGAAGCTGGACACCATCCAGCATTAAGCAGCCTGCTTGATTGGCAGTACCTCCACAAGCATCCACTCCCTCTGCCACTGACACTCAGCAGCAGTGTATACTATACACAAAGTGCACTGCAGAAAACTACCAAAGATCCTCAGGCAGCACCGTCCAAACCCATGACTACTTCCCTCTAGACGGACAAGGGCAGTGGATATGTGGGAACATGTTCCCCTCCAAGCCACTCACCATCCTGACTTTGAAATATATCGCTGTTGCTGTGTCAAAATCCTGGAATCCCCTCCCTAAGGGCATTCTGGGTCAACCCACAGCACATGGACTGCAGTGGTTCAAGAAGGCAGCTTACCCCACCTTCTCAAGGGGGCAATTAGGGACAGGCAATAAATGCTGGTCCAGCCAGTGACGCCATTTCACAAAATGAATTTTTTTTAAAAATTATTCTTTCCAGTCTTCAGTGGTGAGATGTTGAAATCACCATTTAGCACTGACCATGTTGTTCCCATTTCAAACACAAACCTGACTTGAAGAGCTCTTTCCAATTCTTCTTTCCTTCATTGAGAAATGCAAATTCTTGACACGTAAATCAGAGCTGAGTGCTAATCCCAGCCATCATCTGACTGTTTCATAACAGCATCCCTGCATACTCTGTGACCACTGTACTCCTCAACTCTTTACACACACAAGTTGGTCTCAGCAAACCACCAGCCTTGTTATACATCAGGCATGTTCTTGGGCAGACTTTGAACTTCAAAGTGAAATATTTGAAACACCAGTGATGCCTACGGCTTGTATTCTTCTGCAAAACTGCTGGGCTACTTGAAGGCTGCTAGCTTTTCTGTACCTAACTAAGGTCACATTTGCTTACATCAACACTGACTGAGCCTGTATGTGGCTTGTTACTTTCTTAGCCCAACAGGTCCTTCCCACAGAGTTAGAGGTGATGCAGAAAAGATGTAGTTCCCCAGTGAAATAGGAAGTGTGGAGGGGAGGATGAAATGGTTGCGACCAGTAGAATGGGTATGTATGTAATAGTGAGATTTACAGGTCTGTGAGCCTTAAGGGGTTTGTGCGGTGGCAGAGTTGGAGTGAGTGGTGGCTCTGTGAGATAATAATAGATGGTAGCGCAGAAGGTCATTGACCTCCTTCCTGTAAAGCTGGGCATCCCCTTTTCACCCAGAACACAACACTGACCTGACTCCAGGCTGGCATGGTCTGGTGGTAAGATGTCCTGTGGTGACCAGCAGAGAAGATGGTGTTCCCTCTTCCTCCAGCGTGACCCCAACCCCAGGCCCCTATCCTCAAAGCAGGAAGGTGGTTTTCCTTTTCTTCTGGCCTTGTCCCAAGTGTAGAGGTGTGAGCACTAGAGTTCTTGGCTTGCAGCATAGTGTGCCATTGAGCTTTAGGTATGGTGGCAACAGAAAGTTGGAATGTTTCAGTGATAAGCATTTCTGCCCCTCTTTGCAATTTCCTAAAGAAAAGTACCTAAGAGCTAGGCTGCTTGGCTTAATGAGATGAGGAGCTGAAGATTGCTGCTGACAGTCATAGTGGACTGAGTACCATAGATCTCATCCAATCAAACATTCTGAACAGCAAGTTTCTCATTTTCCGTTCATATTCCAGTTCGAGAAAAGCTCATGCCTAACAAGAAATAGCAAAATGCTAGTTTGACATTTTTTGTTGTTTTCAATGTCGCTGTTGAGTAAATAAGACAGCAGCGTTTCTTCACTGTATCAACTTGCACTGTCACCTTTTGAGGATTTAGGAATATGTCTCCTCCTTGGGGGGAACACCCCACTGAGATTATGCTGCCTCTGCATTTCTCCTCCTAAAGTGCATCACTTGCCATCTGTAAATTAAAATTGTATCTGCTGTCTTCCTCGCTGTTTCCCCAGCCTGACTGTATTCTGATGTGTGCTGCTGCTGTCCTACACCCTACTTGCTACATTATCATGTTTTGTATTTCAAATTCTTTCTACCCAATATCTGTCCTGTAAATGTAACAAAAGCAATGATCCTAGTGCTGCCTGCTGTGGAACCCCACTGCACACTTCCTTGTGCTCTGAAAAGCTGTGAGGTAGTAATGGAGCAGGTGTGGGGATGCACTCAAGTGCAGCACAGACAGAAATTGAGAGAGTCAGAGCTTGGTCATGGTGAGAGCATTGACTGGGAGTGTGCTCCCGGCAGTATCTGTGTCCAGTGCAGATCCGTGTAGACGGCAGTGAGTTTGGGCTGAGTATGAGGCCAGCAATAGCTAGAGTGGTGAGGTTGTCCTGAAATGGACTCGTGGCAGTGGAGTTGAGTTTGGGCTGGTTCAGTCCCCAGCAGCATCAGTGGCATCTCCATTGGTGAGGTCCATCAAGGATTTGGTGGTGAGGGTGTTGGAAGCAAGATGGTGCCAAAGAGTGGCAACCTTTGATCCAGCACCAGTGTGGTGAGGGCTACTCGTGCCTGGCCACGAGCCCCATAGCACATGGTGGAGCACTTTACAAAAAGGGCTGAAACGTTGAACACTTTCTATAGAAAGGCAGAAAAGCGAGGAAATATTGTTCCTGGTTTAATTTTGCGTTTTAAGTCCGTGCTGGAGAGTGGTGACACTATGCAAACTTTTTTCATTGCATTTTGTAACAAGACAAATGGGCAATACATCCAATTCTATTCCTCAGACAATTTTGTCTTTGTTATCATTTGATTCTTCAATTTTTATTTGTTGCCATTTTCCACCTAGGACTGGAGATGCCACTTGATCAGTTTACTATTTTACAGTACTGTCGATTTACCTCCTTTTAGTCGTTTGTTTTGTCAGGGACCTCGATCAGATTATTAATCCAGATTTGTTTTTAAACAGTTGTGTTCATTGGCCTTTATTTCCCCCATCCTGTTCCAAGTGAGGGTTAATTTTCTTCATTGCAGTGATCTCCACTTGTTCTCCAACTAATAATATTACATTGGCCTGTTTGTGGGGCTTATCCCTCTGCTATTTTGTTTTATGTCTAGTTGAACAGCTGTAATACCTTTTTATAATCTTTCAGTCATAGTCATAGAGATATACACCATGGAAACAGACTGTCCGGTCCAACTCGTCCATGCTGATCAGATATCTCAATCCAATGCTTTTGGTTTCCAAGGAGAATTGAGATTGCAGAACTTCTGCTATATCCAGACTAGCTTCCCTCAGCAACTTGAGATGTATCCCATCTGGGATTGAATGTAACTAGTGATACAGTCAGCCAGTGACTATCTGCCCAATTGACTATTAGCCCGGTCATGTGAATTCTCTTAATGTGAGGCCTGCAAAGTGGAGGTTAGGAAGAGGATGATGGAGTACTGCACGTAAATGGCTGCAAAAGCACCCTCCAAATATGGGTTACAGTTTCTAAATTGTCCAAATGGTTTTTGATGAGCTTGCAGTTTGCAGACTTCTCCTCCCTATCAGAGGTTTACAAAGGCAGTGAGTGAACCAGTATACTGCATGATGGTGCAGTGTTGTGGCTGGATGATGCTTGCTGCAATGTCAGTAAGTACACTTTGATCTAATTTCTAACCACAGGTGGATAATAATTTGCATCACTTTTTCTGCTGACTCCATACTGAAAGTTTTGCTATATACATGTTTAACTCTAACTCTGCATTGTAGAGCATTTGGACCAGACTTTTGGAGTTTACTACAGCAGCACTGCTGGGAAAGGGATGTGCTTCTGTACCCAGTGTTCTATAACCACTCCAAGTACAAAGAAAGACTTGCATTTATATGGTGCCTTTTCAGGACCACTGGACACCACTAAGCAGATTTATAACCAATTAAGTATTTTTGTTTTCAATTGTAATGTAGGAAGTGTAGCTGCCATTTTGCTTATAGCAAGCTCATCAAAGCAATTTGCTAATGACCAGATAATTATTTCTGTATTCTATGATTCACTGGGCTCAGTGTGCTGTTTGCATCTTCTGGAAGCTATGCATATTAATACACAGGAGCCTATTTGCAGGAAGATAGTGTGTACGCACTGCACCTGTTTCAGTGCAACAAAATCGATCACTGATCATCTGAGATCCATCGGTCAATGTGCCTGATTTAAAATGTGAACAAGTGATACAGCATGGCTATTAACTGGCAATCAGCAGTAATGGGTAGAGGGGAAGAGTGTAGAGGGGGAGAGTGTGTTTTGTGGTGCCAATTGAGTGGTCTGATTTCGTCCTGGATGGTGACTATATTGGTGTGTGTTGGAGTTGAGCTCTTCTAGGCAGGTGTGGGCCCAGTCTGGGACCCAGCATCTTCAGTGGTGACTGCATTACCATGATGAGCCCAGTGCAGACTCCTGGCAACGATGCCAGAGGCAAGACAATGGCAAAGAACAGCAGCATAGTTCCTGTGGCAGCAGTGGCATCCTAGTTGTGGACTCTGGGCACCTGTGTTTGCAGACTGGGGGATGGATTTGTTTTTCTGGGTCAAGGACTCCTGACAAAAGCAAGGAGGGATCTGATTGATTCCTTTGCTTTTGGCTGTTTCTCTTATTTCTACTTCTATTTTTAATCCTGTCTTTTGTATTCTAAGATGGCACCAGATAATGGTGGCTTGTGCACTTTTTTGCTGTACCTGTATTCCTGCACTCAAATACATGCGACAATAAAATCAAGTAAATCACTTGTCTATTGTCAATGGGGGGCAGTCTTTTAAGGAGTCCGGAGGTGAATTGCTAGCCTCTGATCTGCTTATGTAGTTTTGTAGCCACTGTGTATTTATATGGCCACTCCAGTTCAGTTTCAGGTTCAGGTCAATAGTAACCCCAAAATGTTGATCGTGGTGGATTTTGAGATGCTAATGCCATTGATTATCAAGGGTTGATGGTTAGATTCTTTGTCACTGGAGATAATCATTGCCTGGTATTTAGGCATGAATGTTATTTGTCACTTGTCAACCGAAACCTAGAAATTCTTCCGGTTTTGCTCGGTTTGGACATGGATTGCTTCAGTTTCTGAGGAGTTGTGAATAGTGCTGAACATTCTGATAATCACCAAACTTGTGACCTTATGATTGGAGGGAAGGTCATTGAAACAGCTGAAGATGGTTGGGCCTAGGACACTACCCTGAGAAACTCCTGCAGAGATTAGAGTTGAGATGACAGACTTTCAGCGATCATAACCCAACTTCCTATGTGTCAGCTATGACTCCTAGCACCAGTAAGTTTGCATCCTGATACCCATTGATTCCAGTTTTGCTCTGGCTCCTTGATGCCACACCCTCAGTCAAATGCAGCCTCTATGACAAGGTCTGTCACTCTACCTCCCCTCTCCTCCCCTCTACAATTCAGCTCTTTTGTCCATGTTTGAACCAAGGCTGTAATGAGGTCAGGTGTTGTGACCCTGGTGGAATCCAAACTGGGTGTCACTGAGCAGGTTAGTGCTGAGCAGGTGCTGCTTGATAGCTCTGTTATCTTCCACCACTTTGCTGATAAGTAGACTGGGCGCGGTGCTGCTGCTGTACTGAAACAGCTTGGCTAGGGGAACCACAAGCTTGGGCACGTTAATATTCCAGCAATAGTACCAAAGACTTATCAGGGTCCATAGCCTTTGCAGTGTCCAGTTTATCAACCATTTCTTGATACCATATGTGGTAATTGAATTGGCTGAAGACTGGCATCTTTGGGCGCATCTGGAGGAGGCTGAGCTGGATCAACAAGCATGAGGTCAGACTGTTGCTTGACTAGTCTGAGAGCTCCCACAATTTTTTTCCACATTCCCCAGGTGGTGTTAACTGTAGCAGGGTCAATAGGACTCTGTTTTGCTGCTGTCATTTCAGGTGCCTCAGTTGATGCCACGTAGACCATCCTGTTGATTCCTTTTTGTTTTGAGGTATGGCACAAATTAATGGCTCACTACACCATTTCAGAGAGCAGTGTCAGAGCGAACTACACTATTGTTTGTCTGGAGTTGTGTGGAAGCCAAATTAGGCAAGGCCACTCACTCCGTTTCTAAAAGATGGTAATGAACCAGATGGGGGTTTATAACTATTAACAAGGGTTTTCTGATATCATTAGAGTCTAATTTTAACTCCAGACTTTTATGGAATTTTGATTCCACCATCTGCTCTGGTGGAGTTTGAACCTTGGTCCCAAAGCTTTGTGGTCCTCTAAATTACTAGTTCAGTGACAATGCCATCATCTCCCTCAAGTTCTTTAAATTTGATTTAGTGTTGCATTTATCCAGTGGAGGTTTGTTAACCATTCCACATTCACTTTGGGGATATAAAATAATAAACTGTTCAAATTGTTAATTGAAAAATGTTGGTGTCATTAATATACTGCCACTATACTTGAAACAGATTAGAAAAATGCCATTGAAAATTGGCTTTTGTTTCGGAAAGGCATTAGTAATATTGAGGATTTTGTGACATTATGGTTGTTCCTGTAGATTTACCCACTACTCCTTTTCATCTTGAAGCATAATTTAAGAAATGTCAGTATTTTAAGTAACCACTGATTAACACTTAAATGATTTTTTAAAAAAAATTAATAGTTTAAGCAGGTACTTTGTTTTACAGATATGGAAATCCCTGGTTTATCTGTATGCCCATATCTTGCAGTAGCTTAGGGGGTCTAGATCTTCTCTATTGTCCGTCAAGGCTATTAACCAACCTTGTACCTCTTGTGTCACAGTTTGGAGATGGGAGCCTCTCCAATTCTTTGAATCTCAAGAGGATGTCCAGAAATACTCTGTTTTCCAAATGTTACCTTCATTGTGATTTGGCCAAGGTTGAGCAAGTATTTCCTCCAGGGCTGCTTTTTCAGATTATTTACCACTCCTTGTGGTAAATGTGTGTTTGGATGCAATAAGACTTGGGTGACATTTAGATTTGGGCTGGCAAGTGTCAAGTAACTTTCATGACACGCAAATGTGGAATGGCTATCTCTGACAAATGAGAATCCAACCATGTTTATGATGATTCTATGCTTAAATCTCTACTATCAACATCGTGGATGATACGATTGAACAGAAACTCACTGGACCAGTCACGTAACTCCTGTGGCTACAAGAGATCAAGAAACTCGACATCATCCAATGAAAAAAGGCTTCATCCTATTTGATTGCCTTGATTGAATGAAGATTTCAGTTGTGTTGTTAGAAGTTCCTTCTCTGGCAGGAGATTTGAGGTTTGCTAACTGTTTTGTCCTTTTTTGTCTTCATCCCTAGCTGAGAAAATTAGTTGGCATTTTAAGAAACAAAATAGTTTATTATGTTGAATTTGCAGCACAGAACCAAGCCATTATCACAGAAGCTTTGGAGAGAGTGCAGAGAAGGTTCATCAGGATGTTCAGAGGAGCAGAAAAATCGACACTTCTGGCAAAAGCCCTTCATCAGGAATCCTGAAACCAGCTTTTGCCCTAAACATCGATGTTTTTTTTTCCTGCTACTTGCATGCTGCCTGACCTGCTGTGCTTTTCCAGCACCACTCTAATCTTCAGCATCTGCTGTACCCAACTCCGCCTCACCAGGATGTTGCCTGGTCTCAAGGGTATTGGTTATGAGGAAAGGTTAAAAAGACTAGGATTGTTTTCAGTGGAAAGACGGTGGCTGAGAGGAGACCCGATAGAGGTATACAAAGTTGAGTCATAGACAGGGTGGATAGTCAGAGGCTTTTTCCCAGGGTTGAAGTTTCAATTTTTTAAAGAGCTCAGGTTCAAGATTGGGGGTGGTGGTGGTGTGTGTCAGGGAAGCTTTTCTTGCGTTCCAGGCTGCTATCAGTCTCTGCACTCCTGAAGAGGTGGTGGAAGCAGGCACGTTTGTGATGCTCAAGAGGCATCTGGATGGTTACGTGGATAGGGAGGGAATAGAGGGATACAGAATGAATAAGGGCAGAAGGTTGGTTTGTTTTTGCACGTTGGAGCAAGATTGGTACAGGCTTGGAGGGCTGAAGGGCCTGTTGCTGTGCTGTCTTTTGTTGATTAGTAACAGTAACAGAACAAGTATCCACAGACTGAGATCAGTGATCCTGAGACATGATTTCAAATTACACTGTGATAACTGAGGAATTTAAATGCCAAAAATTAAATAGACCTGGAATAAAGAAGCAGACACTGCTGGAAAAG
This sequence comes from Chiloscyllium plagiosum, assembly GCF_004010195.1. Taxonomy (NCBI): domain Eukaryota; kingdom Metazoa; phylum Chordata; class Chondrichthyes; order Orectolobiformes; family Hemiscylliidae; genus Chiloscyllium; species Chiloscyllium plagiosum. Next base: position 54,834,283 of record NC_057733.1, on the reverse strand, counting down.
CTCTGGCTGCACCTGTGCAGAGAAATCTGAGTTAATGTTTCAGGTTCAGAGTTCTGAGGAAGGGTCACCGGACCTGATATGTTAACTGATTTCTTTTCACAGATGCTGACAGACCTGCTGAGCTTTTCCAGCTATGTGTTTTTGTTTTTGATTTGCAACACTGCAGTTCTTTTGGTTTTTATTCTATAATTTAAAAAAAAAGCTTGTTTCAGTATTATGATAGTAGCAGATTGTTGTCTTTTTGAATAAAACATATAATCTGGTTTGATGTTGTTCATCCAAACCAACCTGGCTAATGTGACCTCTGAAATGGTCCAGCCAGCTGCTCATTTTGTGAAGGTGAATCACCACCATCTTTACAGGCTGGGCTGTGGCTAATCACTGAGGGATTGCAAACAGCTTCCAGACTGTGCCGGACCCTCATGTGTTTCTATTGTTACTAACGTGAGCCAGATCTGAAGAACAAGTTGGTTATCTGTCAGTGCAATCTATTGTACTGCAGTTCTAGTATTTCCATGTACAGTGGATCAGCTTCCATATGAACCTTTCTGTTTTCTGTGAATTCATTGACAAATATTCAAAGTAGCTGTGCCTATGAACACTAACTGCTCAAATGTTCTTTTGACTTTTTTGTTTTCGCTGTTTGGATTGTGTTCGATACAGAGCATAGTTAATGGCTATGAGACTGGAATTTGCCTATCCCAGGTGAATAGAGGCATTGTCTTTATATAATTTGTTCATTGGCTGTATTATCAGAAATGTGAGATGACTAGGTTGCTGAGTGTGCTTGTAACACTGAGCTTCTGTTGTGTCTCAGGGCTTCATTTGGGAAGGCCTGCCTTTAGAGAAACATTTGGATACTTTCCTACTTTTTGTTTGTCCAGGATACCTGTCAAAGTGCTAATAAACTGACTTCAGTGTCTGTTTTTAAAATGAATTGGAAGAGTCATTGCTCTTAGCATGTGCCCATCAGGTAAAGGGTTAATCTTTATCCTTTGAACCTTGTCACATCCACAAACAGTGGATCACATATGAAGTACCACCGTTCATAAAATTCAATCTTGGGATTTCAGAAGTGAATATATAAATGTCATAACAGCACAAATGTGTGGCCATTCAACCTATCTAGGTCATTCTGTTTGTAGGAAAACAGTCAATCCCCATTTCCCATCTTTGTCTATAGTCCTGTAAGTTTATTTTTTCCACTCTTGAAAAGACCAGCATGTGACCTGTCCCTAGTTGCCCTGACAAATGTGGTGATGGTTGATTTCATGGAGGTGTATACTGGGCCACTTTAGAGGGTAAGTCAGAGTCCACTTTACTGGGCGCTGAAGGCACACAGTCCCAGGCAGGATAACAATGAAGGATCTCTTTACTGGAGGGCATTGCCAAACAAGATGGGGTTTTTATTCTCAGTCCACCAGCATTGTGGTCAGTTTTCTTTTTTAAAAAATATGGATTTTGAGCTAAATTTGATATTTCAAGTTGCTCAGGTGTGTTAACTTTGTGCTTTTGATTTCCTGTCAGCTCAGTAACTGACCCTCTGTGCTATCTTCTTTGTTTCGGTGATGTTGGCTGAGGCATAAATATTGGCCAGGGCTCGAACTCTGCTCTTTTTCGTACAGAGAGATTGTTATCCCAAGGCACTGGGCATGGGTCCTTGGGGCTGGGATCAGGCTCTGGTCTGATCTGGAGAAGGTATCACACAGAAACCAGCCAGCCGGTCTAAATAATTTGTGCTAATGTTTGCCTCCCCTGCTGTTTTGGATTTGGTTGCTCACTTCAGTGAGATAGTGGATTGGAACTGGACCCCAGTCGTTGTTGACATCTCTTCAAGAAGCAGAGGAAACTGCAAGGGAGGGGCCGAGATCGTTTTGGGAGATCAATGTGTGCAATGGTATTTCATCAGCTCATCTCGGCCAAGTTTCAGTGCCTAAAACCAGTTTGACTGTCTGAAACTGAGTAATATGATGCTCAGATGTTAGTAAGCTCATGAATGAAGATGACTGCTGGTGAGGCTCTGGGCTTTGCTGGATTGTGCAAAATTGCCAAGGATACGAGGTTCGAGCATTGTGAATTCAAATGTAATAAAAAGCAGAAGCTGCTGGAAATGGGGGTGTCAGATTCTGCAGCAAATGAAATCAATCTTTCAATTAATCAGTCGACAGCATTAACCAGGAATCCCATCCTAGCCCCAGCCTGTTGTCCAATGCACCATCCACATGTAGTTTGATTTTGATTTATTATTCACATGTGCCTAGTTACAGCTAAAAGTTTTGCTTTGTATGCAGTACAGATAGATCATACCAAAGAGTCCATTAGGGTAATAGAACAGTGAAGAATACAAGGTTATGGTTGCAGAGAATGTACACAGTGAGATCAGCATTCAGTTTAAATTTTGAGGTCCATTCGTAAGTGTCATAACTGTTCTTGAATTTATTTGTATCTGTATACAAACTTTTATATGGAAGAGGGAAGAAGTGAGTATAAGTGGGGAGGGAGGCGTCTTGATTATGTTGCAAGACAGTGGGAAGCATAGATGGTGTCAGTGGATGGAAAGCTGGTTTGTATGATGGACTGGGCAAGGATGGACTTGGTTCAGTAGGAATCTAGATGTAACTGCTTCTCATTCATAAGGAATAAATATTAGACAGCCATTTTATGAGCTTGTTGTAAAACTGGAAGAGAAAGTGGAGTGTGAATGCTTTCTCTTGGCTGTAAGGATTTTACTGTTTGACTCCAGAATGCCAGTTATTGAGCCTTTGAATAAATACAGATATTAACATACTGTAAAGCCAGCAATCACAGATTAGACTTTATTGTCACATAAGTGAGTACAGGAGTACATGTACAGAGTACTACTTACTGGTGCCATCTTGGAATTCAGTCGTTAGAATTAAAAATGAGTCAAAATTGAAAAAACGACAAAAGGATAAAATATCAGTTTCCCCTTGCTGCTATGAGTCTCTCCAGTGTCACCTGCACTGGACCCACCATCAGTGGTGCTGCTGCTGATGTGACTGCCTAGAGTCCTGTGCCTTGCTGCTGTCTGTGCTAGATGCACCAACGTTTGGGTTGCCACACTCTAGCGCCATCTCTTGCCACTGAATCCAAACTTTCCGCCATTGCTGGTGCTGTCGGTTCCACTACAGCCGAGCTCCCCTAGGGAGGAACCGGAGAAAAGTAGAAAGAGAAATGAACAGAAGAAAGCAATGAACAAGCAGGAGCCATCATTTTCAATTAACACTGTTTCAGTATGTGTCTGATCCTATAATTGGGGTGGGGGGGGGGAGAGGAGGAGGAGAGGCAGGGGAGGTCAAGTGAACCCACAGTTAGGATCTACCACTTGCGTCCTACCAGGCTCCCTAATGCAGCCAATTTCTTAGACTCCAGCTAGTGTCTTCTACTCTTGATGGTAAATTCAATTTATTTAGGAAGCACATTTTTTAGCACCAGAAAAAGGCACCCTACACTAGAGCATTTGGGAGGTGATAGCCTAGTGGTATTTTCACTAAACTGTTATTCCATAGATCCAGGTAATTTTAGACCTGGGTTCAAATCACACCATAGCAGATGGTGACAATCTGGAATTAAGAATCAATAGTGTCCGTGAAGCTGTTGTCAATTTTCAAGGGGAAAACTCATTTGGTTCATCAATATACTTCAGGGAAGGAAATCTTTTTTTTTCCCTGGTATGGCTGTATATGACTGCAGAGCCACAGCCATGTGTTTGAGTCCCACCTGCTGTCTGTGCAAATTAAGGATGAGCAATTAAATGCTGGCCTGGCCATGTCCCATGAATACATTTTAAAATAATCCAAGATTTTGACACCAACCATGTGAAATATTTAGGCAGATTGCTGATTGGTTTAGTGAAGGGAACAGATTTTAAGGAGCTGTAATGATTGGCAGGCCATATGGAAAGATGCTGTGGGGAGGACAGAGAAGCTGCATGTAGATACAGCCAGTTTGTTGAATGAGTATGCAGATTAATTTAAATGTGAGCAAGTGTGAGGATATTCAAATTACTTGTTTGCTTTTATTTCAAAGGAAGAGGAATGAAGAAATATTGCTATAGTTGTACAGATTTTTAGTGAGACCATATCTGGAGTTTTGGCCTTTGTTTCTTTGAAAGGATATTCTCGCTGGTGATTCACTAGGTTAGGCCTTGGGGTACGAGGGTTCTTCTGTGATGAGAATTGAGGAAATTAAATTCCAGAGAGAATAGATTTATAAGAGTTGATAAACAAACATACAAGATTGTGAAGGTATTTGATTGGGTAGATTAGACATTAGACTCCTGGTCAGTGGAAACAAAACCAAGGCAAAGCCTTAGGTTAAAGGGCTGATCTTTCAGGACTGAGATGAAAAGCAATTCCTTCACATTGAGGGTTGCAAAGCTTTGAAACTCTTCCCCGTTTTTAGAGATCTGTGGATGCTCCATCATTAAATATATTTAATGCTAGGAGAAAGAAGTTATTTCAGGGAATCAAGAGATGTGGGGAGTGGGAGAGAAAGTGGTGTTAAGGGCCAAGATGGTATTGATTGGTGAAATAGTCTCCATAGTCTGTGGTCTATTTGCTGTCCCTATTTTTGCTAATTTTGTGTATTTTTAGCCAGAGATGCAGAGAGGTACACAAGGAATTTTGGGGCCCAGACAACTGGTCTACCAGTTAGACAGTTTAAATCTGGGATGTGCAAGACTCCAGATTGTAGAGTTCCTGTGTCTCCCAAGCTGACTTTCTGTTCTGTTGCTCCATTCTCTGTTACAGGATCACAATGTTACGATAAACACAGACAATCCAGACCTGACGACATGTTTTCAGAAGACGATCCTGGTTTGGGTTCCATGTGTGTACTTGTGGGTGATCTTTCCTCTTTACTTCCTGTATCTCCGACAGAGCAATCGAGGTTACATAAGGGTCACCTTGCTCAACCGGATCAAAACGGTAGGTATATCACTCAGAGCTCAAGATTTCATTGCTGCTAATTCTTTTTTCCTCTTCTCACCACCTGGCAGAAGTGTACAAGCTCCATGGATAAAGATAACCCTGTGCTACTTCATTCCAAGTGACAATTGTCTCTGACTAGTGGCCTCTTGGAGGAACTGAACTGGAGAACGACTGAATTGATAATTTGTCCTATTTGGTATATTTAAAGACTCCTGTTCAGAATTGCAGGGCAAGTGTTTGAGACCATGTAAAGGGAACTTTGCTCTGCACTGAATCACTTGGAATGTTCAAATATCATCATTTTCTTGCAAGCACTGGATTTGAGGTCCCTCCCTAAAGAGCACAAGAAGGAATGTACAAGAACTGTGTGGTGATGTAAATTAATGTTCAATCTGGCCTGTAAATCCCTCTTGTAATATTTACATAATTGAGTAAATGAATAGATGATTCATTCTCCATGACTAACTTTCCAGGTATTTCAGCTTCTAGCATTCAGTCCTGCCATGATCGTTCTCACCTGCTTTTTGTTCATTTTGCTTTCCCACTGTGTAAGCTATTGCACCCCAGTTATTAAAGTAAGGTGTGTGAATAAATTGCCTTCAGTTAAAACCTGTTCATCTAACTGAGACAGCCAGGGAGTGGTAGTGATTGGTGTGGGTTTGTTAACACTGAGGAGAGGATGCAAGGGAAGATTAGAAAAGAAAACAAATGGAAAATAAAGTAATCGTGTGACTCTGTTTGTGCTATCAGCCTTGCATAATATACCGATAACTGCCAATCTGTTCAGTGTGCCAGAAGGAAGCAGCTCTGATAATGATTGGTAATTGCCTCATATTTCTACACCTTCTTATTGAGTGAATGAGTGAATCATTAACATATGAGAGCACAAAAAACTTGTGTGCAAGCGTAGCCTTTCGTAGAACTTTCTGGCATCAGTTACTCTTTCTGTTGAGACTACCATTCAGTTCTTCTGCCTAAAGCAACCTATAGGGAGCCAAGACGCTAGATCCATTTACAAAGCCAGCAAAACAATCTGCAGCCTTTGACTGAATCTACTTCTTTTGTTCATGTCTCTGGCCTGTATTTTCCCAATAAGATCCCTCTCTGCGTATCAGCTGGCTCAGTGGCTAGCACTTCAGGGTCAGAAGATCATGGGTTCAAATCCCAGTCTGCATTTGAGTACATGATCCATGCTTACATTCCTGATCTTGAGTACTGAATGAATGCAGCACAAAAGGAGGTGCTGTCTTTCAGATGTGATGCTAGACTATGGTCATCTGACTGTGTCCAGGTGAAATAGGAGCCACTTGCCCCCTCAAACCGACCTCCAACTCTATAATATCTACCTCCAATACATCTCCATGCATTCTTGAATTTCCACAGTATCCAAAAACCTATTGCTATTGGAGTTTGGGTAAAGTGGAGAGAGAGCGAGAGAGAAAAAACTGCAGATGCTGAGGTCCAGGTCAAAGTGTGGTGCTGGAAAAGCCCAGCCAGTCAGGCAGCATCTGAGGGAGCAGGAGAGTCTACGTTTCGAGCATAAGCAAATTGAAAATGCTGAGACTCTTCTCTTAGAGAGAGTTGAGGGTACTTGATACAATTGTTGAAAAAAGGGGAGATCTGGCCAAAAATGAACCAAAAATAAGAGGATGCTAACTTAAGGTGAAAGTTTAAAGAAGTGTGATGAAGACCTGAGCGAACTCTTGCAGGATTGAGACTGCATTGCCTGACTCTGGGGGGAGGCAGATTCAAATGTGTGCTGCTGGAAAACCGCAGGTCAGGCAGCAACTGAGGAGCAGGGGAAATCTGTTGCTGGAATAAGCCCTTCATCAGGAATGAGCTTATGGCCAATACATTGATTTTCCTGCTGCTCTGATGTTGCCTAACCTGCTGTGCTTTTCGAGTACCACACCCTTGACTCATATCTCTAGCATCTGTAGTCCTCACTTCCACCCAGGAGGCAGCTTCAGCCATGTCTTTCAGAAGGACATTAGATCATTTGTCATAAAATAGTAGTCATATTGTGCAGAAAAGGCCCTTTGCCCAATCAAGTCTGCACTGACAATGACTGACTACCACTAAAGGTGTGCTAATGCTAATTTCCTAGACTTGTCCTATATCCTTTTATTTCAAGTGCTCATATAAATATTAGTAAGGTTCCCAGCCTCCACTACCTTCTCAGGCAGTGTGTTTCCAGATTCCTACTAAGCACTGAGTGAAAAAGATGTCAATTCAGAAGTGATTTGAGATTGATTTTTAAAGTTGTCACAGGTACTGGGGTACAGTGAAGCATTTTGTATGCTATACAGGCAGATTGTATGATACAAAGTGCATCAGGGTAGCAGACAGTGTAGAATATAGTGTTACAGATGCAGAGATGGTACAGAAAGGAAGATTAGAATTAACATTTGAGTGGCCCATTTGGAAGTCTAATAACCATTTCTTTCCCTTACCTGAAAACTAGGCCCTTGATCAGGGTATGTAAACATCTAGAAATAATAGGGCAATATTTCAAATAAGGAAAACCAACATGGATTTCATACAGCAAACCTGTATTGAAATAAGTCTTTGAAATGTTCCATCAATTTGAGAGAATTGTTTTGGGCAATGCTGTTGTGATGTATGTAGACTTTCAAAAGATGTTTCACACAACAGATGAATGAGCAAAGTTAATGCTTCTGGAATCAACATTAATTCGTTGAGGGGCAGGAAGCAGTGAATAATGGTTAATGAGTGGTTTTTGTTCTGGAGTTAATACTGAAATTCCCTATAGGCCATTATTGGGATCCTTGCTTCTCCTGATGCACATTAACCTTTGTGTACACACCATAATTTAATTACTTGTGGCAGATACAAAGCTTAGCAACACTGTAAGCTGAGGTGGACAGTGTAGTACTTTAGCAAGACATTGACCACTTGGTGAGAATGATCCTGATGATAAGCTTCAGTTGTGGAAATAGATTGGAAAGGTTTGGACTGAGGTATTCAAAATTCTGATGGATCTGTTCAGAGAAGATAAGGAGCAACAGTTCCAAATTGTAAAAGGATTGAAGGTGAGGGCACAAGAGAATTGGCAAAAGAAACAAGAGTGATCTGAGAAGAACCTTGTTCCACCAATGGGTGGTCACAATCTGGAATGCAAACTTGGAGAATGTGGGAAAGGCAGGTCCAATCAAGACTTTTGAAATGTTGCTTCTTAGATAATTTTTAAACTAAGTGCAGGGTGTGGGCAGGAGGCTAGAGAATGGCATTGTTAAAAAGTTCATTGAGAGAACTAGCACAAATAAGAGGCTGAATGGCCTTCTCCTGCACTGTAGCCTGGAGGATCAGGAACTTTAAGTGGGATGGATTAAAGACACATTGAATGCGGGAAGGTGTTCAGAAAGGGGGGGGGGTGCAGTTGTGATGTTGGGGGAAGGTCTCCGCTGTCAGTCCTAAATCCTACATGTTTGTTGAGCTCCACACTCTGTATGATGGGGATTCTCGCCTAAATCAGCTTGACCTGCAACCATTGTCATTGTAAAGTAATGTATTAGACAGCCTCGTGAATATTTCAGTGACCGCTGGCTCAGAGGAGTTATCCATACCCACTCTGTTAATATTCCACTCACTTTCACTGGTTATGTTTACTGTACCCAGAAAAATATTTTCATAACTGCCTGTGGGGTTCTGTGGCATGCCAATGGTGATCATAGCCTTTTCAATCTGTCCTGAGGAGACCTAAACTGAGACTTTTGTTTAGCGAAAATGCTTCAGTTTTGTTTATTCAGTTTTATTGAATACAAACGATTGACCTGACCTGACCTGACTGACCTGACTTGGCAGCGCAGTAACTTTAGATTAATATTTTCTCATTTTAGATTAGATTACTTAGTGTGGAAACAGGCCCTTCGGCCCAACAAGTCCACACCGACCCGCCTAAGCACAACCCACCCAGACACATTCCCCTACATTTACCCCTTCACCTAACACTACGAACAATTTAGCATAGCCAATTCACCTAACCTGCACACTTTTGGACTGTGGGAGGAAACCGGAGCACCTGGAGGAAACCCACGCAGACACTGGGAGACTGTGCAAACTCCACACAGACAGTCGCCTGAGGTGGGAACTGAACCCGGCTCTCTGGCGCTGTGAGGCAGCAGTACTAACCACTGTACCGCCCACTTATGGCACTTAATACTGTACCTGGATGCCATGGATTGTAGAACTTGGGTTGTCATTGCAACACAAGAAAGCTGGAGGAAAAATTAACTGTGTGTAGGGCATCATCACTACACTCCCATGCCTCTCCCTCCACCTAATTTCCCTCTAAAGATCTCTGGGTCTTGAAATGGTCTGGGACCGTGTAAGCAATACTGTAACTACCCTCGTACTGCTAATCCTGGCAGTACCTGCTGAGAGGGCAGCACTGAATGTCAAGATAGGCTGGGACTTTTTTTTCCACTGGAGCAAAGGAAGTTGAGGAGTGACCTTTTATAGAAGTTCATAAAATCATGAAGGGCATAGATAAGGGGAATAGCAAAGGTCTCTTCCCGAAGGTAAGGGAGCTCAAAACCAGGGGGCATATTTTTAAGGTGAGAGGAGAAAAGATTTAAAAAGGGAGTGAGGGGCAACTTATTTATACAGGGAGTGGTTAATGTGTGGCATGAATTGCCAGAGGAAGTGGTGGATGTAGGTACTGTTGCAATGTTTAAAAGATATTAGAATAAGTACAGAAATGGGAAAGGTTTGGAAGGATATGGGCCAAACACAGGCACATGGGCCTAATTTAGTTTGGGAACGTGATTGGCGTGGACTAATTGGACCACCGGGTCCGTTTCCATGCTGTATGACTATATAGTGAGGTAAAAAGTGAGGACTGCAGATGCTGGAGATCAGAGCTGAAAATGTGTTGCTGGAAAAGCGCAGCAGGTCAGGCAGCATCCAAGGAACACGAGAATCGACGTTTCGGGCATAAGCCCTTCAGGAATGAGGAAAGTGTGTCCAGCAGGCTAAGATAAAAGGTAGGGAGGAGGGACTTGGGGGAGGGGCGTTGTAAATGCGATAGGTGGAAGGAGAAATCTGAGTTCTCCAGTTTCCTCATTTCCTCTCCCCCCACCTTGTCTCAGTCAAGCACCGCCTTCCTAACCTGCAGTCTTCTTCCTGACCTCTCTGCCCCCCACCCCACTCCGGCCTACCACCCTCACCTTGACCTCCCTCCACCTATCGCAATTGCAACACCCCTCTCCCAAGTCCCTCCTCCCTACCTTTTATCTTAGCCTGCTGGACACACTTTCCTCATTTCTGAAGAAGGGCTCATGCCTGAAACGTCGATTCTCCTGTTCCTTGGATGCTGCCTGACCTGTGCTTTTCCAGCAACACATTTTCAGCTCTTATATAGTGAGGTAACCAGAACTGAACATACTACTCCAACTGTGACCTAACCAACGCTTCTGTAAAACTCCAACATTACCTCCTTGCAGTTATACTCCATGCCATAACTGATGAAAGCAAGTATCCCATGTGAAGAAACAATTTAAGGCCAGAGGGGGGAAAAAGGAAGTAAGAGAGTGTGTACTTCATTTAGTGCCATTCAGAAATAAGACACCAATGCAATGAGCTGACTGGCCTTGTGCACTTTAGTCACTCTGTGATTGAATGAATATGTCCATCTCCACATCCACACCACACTGTAATGGTGTTACACTGCAGGGCTTCACAACCTGCTGACTGAAAAGTTTTTTATTCTCATCGTTCATCCTAAATTTGCCAACATGATTGGTTTAGATTTCCCAGCTTGGAAAATATCTTCCTTGTCACCACCCCATCCAGTCTAAGTAGTTAAATGTTTTAATTGAATTTAGTTCACCCATCCTACTTTATCTCTCCTTTTTACCACAATACCCTCATCCTCCAAATTAGCTTGGTGAACCTTCATTTATTCCCTTTCAAGCAAGTGTTTGTTTGTTTTTTTAAAAACAAAATGTATATTTTTATATAGTTAAGGAGACCAAAGTCTTGGGTGTTTTCCCATAAAAGCCCTGTACAAATGCAGCAAGACCTCTGTTCTCCTGCTTCAGTTCTTTTTATAATTTGAAGCTTTTATTTATCACTTCCCTGATTGCTTCTTGTACACTACTCTTTTTTTTAAGATTAGATTCCATACAGTGGAATGGAAATAGGCCCTTTAGCCCAACCAGTCCATACTGACCCTCCGAAGAGCAACCCATCCAGAACACTCCCCTACATTCACCCCTGACTAATGCCCCTAACACTACAGGCAATTTAGCAAGGCCAATTCACCTGACCTGCACTTCTTTGGATCGTGGGAGGAAACCGGAGGAAACCCACTCAGACACTGGGACAATGTGCAAACACAGACAGATGCCCGAGGCAGGAATTGAACCTGGGTCCCTGGTGCTGTGAGACAACAGCGCTAACCGCTGAGCCACCGTGCTGCCCGTAAATTTTAATGATTTATGGGCAAGACACCAGATTCCGTAGGGCTCTGTTCTTGGGCCTCTGCTCTTTGTAGTTTTTATAAATGACTTGGTTGAGGAGTGGGTTAGTAAATTTGCAGATGACACAAAGGTTGGATGTGTTGATAGTATCGAGGGTTATTGCAGGCTGCAGCGCGACGTAAACAGAGCTGGGCTGAGAAATGGCAGATGGAGTTCCACCTGGATAAGTGCAAAGTGATGCATTTTGGAAGGTTGAACTCTAATGCTAAATATAGGATTAAAGACAGGATTCTGGCAGTGTGGAGGAACAGAGGGATCTGGGTGTGCAAGTACATAGATCCCTCAAAGTTGTCACCCAAGTTGATAGGGTTGTTAAGGAAGCATATGGTGTTTTGGCTTTCATTAACAGGGAGATTGAGTTTAAGAGCCACGAGGTTTTGCTACACCTCTACAATACCCTAGTGAGACCACACTTGGAATATTGTGTCCAGTTCTGGTCGCCCTACTATAGGAAAGATACAGAGGCTTTGGAGAAGGTGCAAAGAAGGTTTACCAGGATGCTGCCTGGACTGGAAGGCTTGCCTTTTGAAGAAAGGTTGACTATGCTCTGACTTTTTCTCTCTGGAGAGAAGGAGGAAGAGAGGTGACCTGATCGAGGTATAGAAGATAATGAGAGGCATGGATAGAGTCAATAGCCTGAGACTTTTTTTGTTCCCCAGGGCAGGATTGACTGGTATGAGAAGTCATAGTTTGAAGATATTAGGAGGAAGGTATAAAGGAGACATCAGAGGTAGGTTCATTACGCAGAGAGTAGTGAATGCATTGCCAGCAGTGGTAGTGGAAGCAGAGTCATTAGGGACATTTTAAGTCACTGCTGGACATGCACATGGATAGCAGTGAATCGCGGGGTGCGTAGGTTATTTTATGTTGCATTAGGATTAATCCTCTGCACAACGTTGTGGGCCAAAGGGCCTGTTCTGTGCTGTACTTTTCTATGTTCTATGTCTATTCCCCTCAACACCAACTCAGCCACTTACAAGTTAAAAAGCTCTCTGCTTACCTTTTTTTTTCTTCCAGGTGGATCTTTATTACATAATCCACATTCCGTTTGATCAAACACTTATTTTGGCTTAACATAACATTTTTGCAGTCATGTTCTTCACAGCTTACTGTCCCATGTAACTTTACTCTTGGCAAGTTCATTAATGTTAGACTGTTATTTGCTCAAAGCAATTGATTTCAGATTTTAAAATCTCATGCTAGCTACCTGCTAACTTTGTAATGACCTGTTTATTTCTGTGTTTTCTGTCAGTTAACCAATCCTTGTAAATGCCCAATATTATACAAAATATTTGTGAATTATTGTATTCTGGCCAAATGTAAGAGCTCAGCCAAAACATTGACTACTCATGCAAGGGCATGCTGCCTGCTATATTTCTTCACAAAGTCAGTGATCCTGCATTAAAGAAGAAGAATTAATTGGCCACTTTCCAGTGGGCAGCACAGTGGTTAGCACTACTGCCTCACAGCACCAGAGACCTGGGTTCAATTCCCACCTCAGGCAATTGTCTGTGTGGAGTTTGCACATTCTCCCCGTGTCTGCGTGGGTTTCCTCTGGGTGCTCTGGTTTCCTCCCACAGTCCAAAAACGTGCAGGTTAGGTGAATTGGCCATGCTAAATTGCCTGTAGTGTTAGGTGAAGGGGTAAATGCAGGGAAATGGGTCTGAGTGGGTTGCTCTTCAGAGGGTTGGTGTGGATTTGTTCGGCTGAAGGGCCTATTTCCACTCTAAGTAATCTAATCTTAAAAAAAAAAAAAAAAAATTCTCTCTGGTCACTTCCAGAAATTTTGAACCTTATTTGCTGGCTGTTATTGAGAGGTTAACTGGTTCATAATCTCCTTGTCGTTAGCTGTCCCCTTTTACTACTTAGAGGGGAGACACCAATCTCAGTTCCATGGAATCGTAGAAAACTAATCTGAGGATCTCCTCTTACACTCTTTATATTAGATTAGCCCAAACTCCTCCTTTTTAGTCTTGGTAGGATTTTAGTTTGTGCCATTTGATCTCTGTTTAAAGCCAAAGTTAACCAAACTGCATAATTGTCATCTCTGTGCAAAGTCTATAGTAACTCTTCCCAATTCCTCTCCTTTCATCATTCGACATATTGATGTAGGTCTAAGTAACAGCTTAAATAAACCAGAAATTGCTGGCAAACTCAGCAAGTCTGGCAGCATCTGTGGAGAGAGAAACAAAGTTAACATTTCGAATCCAGTATGAGTTGTTTGTTAATTTTTGGAACAGAAGGCAGCTGCCATGGGAGCACAACCTACACAATCCTCCTCCAAGCCACATACTTTCCGAACTTGGAAACACATTTTGGATGTAGGTTTGCTCGCTGAGCTGAAAGGTACATTCCCAGACATTTTGTTACCTTACTAGGTAACATCTTCAGTGGACCTCATACAAAGCAATGCCGAAAATTCTTGCTTTATATTCATATGGTTGTGTTTCTTTGGGTTGGTAATGTCATCTCCTGTGGTGAAGTCACTTCCTGTTCCTTTTTCGCAGGTGGTGGTAGATGGAGTCTTAACTCTGTGTGTTTGTTAGATTTCCAGTTGGAATGCCATGCTTCTAACTACAAATAGACATGACCCTCTCACTAGTATCCTCACCTATGGATGAGGAAGGACACCACTTCAACTGGGACACACATCCATCCAAGGACAAGCCAAGCAAAGACATGCATAAGAATTCCAAGAAGAATAGTATTCCAACTGGAACTCTATCAACAAACACATCAAGTTAGACCCCACCCCCTGAGAAAAGGAACAGAAAGTGACTTCACCACAGGAAAAGACATCACCGACCCAAAGAAACCCAAACATAAATAGAAAGCAGGAATTTTCATCATTGCTTCGCATGAGTCCACTGAAGATGTTACCTAGCAAGGTAACGAAACATCTGGAAATGAACCTTTCAGCTCAGTGAGCAAACCTATATCCAAAACCTCAACCTGAGCTACATATCTTCTCAAACCTCGCTTGGAAACATGTCTCCAGTACCTTCACTATTGCTGGGTCAAAATTTGAAAACCCTCTTGCTAACATAGTGAGTGTACCGACATCACATGGACTGCAACACTTCAAATGTGATGACTTATCGCCTTCTCAAAGACCACTGGTAGTGAACAATAAATGCTGGCCAAGCCAGAGCTGTCACATCCAACAATGAATAAATAACTAAATTCTGGGCAAGATTCTTGTGTAATTTCCTTTCTTTACCTTGACCAGTAAGTAACCCTTGTGCTGCACACAGTATCCTTACACTGGTTGTAATAATGCTGTGGCCATTGTTCTTAGCTATTGGTTTGAGTGACTAACTGCCCTCCTTTTACTTAGAACCAGATCAGTTCGTTATGGGAACACACAGCACACAGAGATTATTCAGCTTTTATCAGCTAAAAAACTATTCTTTCATTCCATTAGCGTTTCTCATTTACAATTTGTCAATATAACTAAGTAAAATCTACCTATCTATCCATGTTTTGATAATTATCTTGAAGCTACTTTCTTAGATCATACTTAAAACTAGAAAGATAACTAAGAATACTTAACAGTTTATTGACAAATCAGGAGTTTAAACCTTGGGCATACTGAAACGGGGGGTTAAACCTACTGGAATAGGAGTATATGTATGAAACATTTAATCTGACAGTCAAATTCCCATTTCAAATGACTGGCATCTGCAAGATTTTGCTGCTAAAGAAGTTGCAGGTGGGGATGTCTTCACTTTCTTGGGAATTGCATCTGAAATGTGTTCTGTGCATTCTGAGGTGTCCTGTAACTTTTCTTTAAGAAAGAAAGTC
Source organism: Chiloscyllium plagiosum (assembly GCF_004010195.1). Taxonomy (NCBI): domain Eukaryota; kingdom Metazoa; phylum Chordata; class Chondrichthyes; order Orectolobiformes; family Hemiscylliidae; genus Chiloscyllium; species Chiloscyllium plagiosum. The sequence goes on along the minus strand of NC_057733.1, from coordinate 54,819,024 downwards.
ATTTGATACAGAATAGGTTTTGTGGAGGAAAGTAAATCTAGAGAAACTTTGAGGTGGAACATAGGAATTGGAGGAGGCCATTCAGCCCCTTGACCCTATTTTATCATTCAATAACAAGGACTCTGGGTAATCCAAGATGGAGGATGGGAAAATTTCTGGCTATAACAGCTGCTTTTTTTTTTGAAGTATTTTAGGTATTGGAGGTCATTTCCTCAAATTCCAGGAGCAGCAATTACTGTTTTATATGCATTGTTTTGGAACTTTGGAGGGAAAAAAAAGTCAAAACAACAGTACTTTTAAAAGGGAGAAAAACAGACAAAGGAAGCACATGGTGAGGTCAGTGCAAGGGAGAGAGAGAAAGAAACCCACGTTGCCAACTGACAGAATTAGTAGTTACTGCCTTTGCTGTTGAATTCTTGTATTGCTGGACATCGGAGTGCTTCTGGGAAAATTACCTGAGGCTGAGGGATGACCTTATAGAGGCTTACAAAATTATGAGGGACATGAATAGGGTAAATAGACAAAGTCTTTTCCCTGGGGTCGGGAATTCCAGAACGAGAAGGCATGGGTTTAGGGTGAGAGGGGAAAGATATAAAAGAGACCTACGGGGCAACTTATTCACACAGAGTGTGGTATGCGTATGGAATGAGCTGCCAGAGGAAGTGGTGGAGACTGGTACAATTTCAACATTTAAAAGGCATCTGGATGGATATATGAATAGGAAGAGTTTGGAGGGATGTGGGTTGGGTGCTGGCAGGTGGGACTAGATTAGGTTGGGATATCTGGTTGGCATGGACGGGTTGGACCGGAGGGTCAGTTTCCACCCTGTACATCTCTATGACTCTAATATCAAAGTTGATTTATGGCCGAACTCTAGATACCTGCCGTATCTCTTAATACCTTTTGCTTGACAAAAATAAGTTACCATCTCTAATTTAAAACTAACATCTGATAGTGCATCCATTTCCATTTTTGGAACAGAGTTCCAAATATCTAATACCCTTTGTGTATAGAAGTGCTTCGTAACATTTATCCTGAATGGTCTGGCCCTACTTCACAGACTATGGTCCCTAATTCTAGAATCTCCAACCAATAGAAATTAATCTACCATGTCTTGTTTTTTCTGTTAATATCAATCAGATCACCCTGTGTAACCCTGTAAATTCTAGGAAAATAAGGCCTAATTTGTGTAATCTTTCCTCATAACCTGACTGCTGAAGCCCAGGTATTATTATTGTAGTCCTACATCGTACTCCTTTCAAGGCCAATAGACACTTCTGAAGGCATGGTGACCAAATCTGTTCTCAGAACTGCACAGCTGCCTTACTGCACCAGGGGTCTGTGTTCGATTCCAGGCTTGAGCGACTGTGTCTGTGTGGAGTTTGCACATTCTCCTTTTGTCTGCATGGATTTCCCCTGGAAACTCTGGTTTCCTCCCACAGTTCCAAGATGTGCGGGTTAGGTAGATTGAGTTTATCCAGGGGTGTATAAGCTAGGTGGGTTAGCCTTGGGAAATGCAGGGCTAGAGTTTTGGGACGAGTGTGGTTTGGATGCTGTTTGAAGACTCAATGGGCCGAATGGTCTCCTTCGCCACTGTAAGGATTCTATGATTCTGTCACTTGCCACTGAACCGATTTCCCAGTTATTGTCAGTAATTTATCCTCTTTTCTATGGGCTTCCACTTTAGTTAACAGGCTGCTAGATGGGACTTGATCAAAACTAGAAGTCCACATTTTTAACAAAATCAATAGATATTCCCCTGTCCACTACCTCTGTCACTTTTTTTTTCAAAACCTTCCCTGAGGTATGTCAGATATGACCGACCTGTTACGAACCCACGCTGGGTCTCCTTGATTGATTGACTGACAGAAAGTTTTCAAAATGTTCTGTTATCCCACCCTTGATTATAGATTCCTCAGTACAGATGTTAGGTTGAGTGATCTGTAATTCCCTGATTTTCCTATTTTGCCCTTAAAAACAAAGTAGCATGTGCAGTTTTTCAACTCCGAGGAATGACTCCTGTATCAAGGAAACTCCGAAAGATTGTACTTGGGGCATCTCCAACTTTTAGAACCCTTGAGTGGAAAAGCCATCAAGTCCTGGTGATTTGTCACTTTAATTCAATGAATTTCCTATATGCAGATGTTTTACTGACCAATTTTATTCAGTCCCTGTTCCTGAACTTATTTCCCTTTGGTAAGCTATCCTCTTTTCCACTGTGCTGTTGGTATCGGGGCAGTGGACAGGAGAATAAAAATGAATGCATTGCCAACATAATTTCCAGTAAATCGGAAAGAAAGGAAGTACAGAAAATCTGGATTCTGAGCAGACTCAGGAAGCTGTCGAGTTAACCAGGCTCTCTTGTATCTGGGAGTTTCAGACTGTCACTGTCTTGTGGTTAGTTTGTCTTATTCATGTTGCCTACACCCCCCTCCCCCATGTGGGTTGTTTTCATGGTCACTCTGATGTACACCGACTTGGCCAACTATGATCAAAACCTTATATTGCACAGAACTTGAATAAAATAAATTGACCTAAGAAGCTTCACAGGAGTACTATTGAATAAAGTTGATAGAGTCATGTGAAATATTGAGTCATTGTTCAAAGAAGTGGAGTATTAAAAAAAACTTCTGAGGAAAGTGAGAGTGAATGGTGAGAAGTTTAGCAAAAGAGTTCCAGAGCTTTGGTCCTAGGCAGCCGAAGGTATAACTGCAAATGCTGCAGAAATGTATAATTGGTGTTTAACGGCAGAAGGCTGAGTTATGGGGATGATATACCGAGATGTTAGTATGCAGTGTTGGTGTGCAGATGGGTTCAGGGGCTCATCTCCAAGTCAAATAAATCACTAGGATTATATGCCGCCTGGTTCATTCTCTGCCAAGGAGTGGGATGGAATTTGTATTGGGGATCAAAGACAATACTTGGTCTAATGCTATGTTTTCAGATGATGTTTCCAAGGAGCGTTTGAGAAATAGGAAGGGCCAAGGTCCTTGGGAGATAATGGTGCAGGAACTGGAAGCAAATCTGTTGCACGTGATTCTCTGTCCATAGTTAGATCAATGAGAACTGGAGCAGTCTCACCCAGCTCATGGACAATGTAGAGCTGCTGGAGAAGGATAGCATGGTTGACTGTATCAATGGCTGAACAGAGGATGAGGAGGGTTAAAGTCAAGGATGCTAAAAAGGCAGAGCTGTCTAGGATGGTTGTGTGGCAGCAGGAGATATGAAGGGTCCACGTCATGGCGGGATTAGAAACAAGGATTGGAATTCACCTAGCGGTGGTATTAAATCAGGAGCTAGTACACAACGAGGTAGGATATGATGCAATTTGGAACATGACCAACAGATTTTAAGATGACATCATGTTTATGTAGTATACAATGTGGACAGGAGTTGTTAAGTCTGAAGATAACAAAAGTATGTGTGAGAGTTTCAGAAGCAAGTGAGAGAGAGAGAAGTTGAATGACGTTGTAAAGCAAGAAGTACTTGTGAATGTGGAGCTGTTACCGATCCAACAGCAGGCTGGTGGTCTCCAGAACAACTGGTGACTTTGAGGAAAGAGATGTGCATCTCATTAGGATAAGTCTGGCTCCAAAGTAGGATATCTGGTTTGAAGTATGAGTAAAGAGAATCAGGCAGTCTGTCTCCTGAATGGAACATCACTGGGAGCTTGAATCTGCCCATTTCACTTCCAGCCAGTGTCTAACCAGCACAGTGAGTAAGCACATTGATCTGCCCAGGGCTGACCTTTGCCAGTTGAAGACCAGCAGTTATCCAGAGATGGCTTTAAGATGTTCCCAATTCCAGCCTATATCCACCTCTGCTTTCACTCAGTGTGATGTGGCTGTCGGGGGGACAGCATTAGGCACTCAGTGTCAGTGTGGATTTCTCAATAACAACTTTTGGAGCCTTTCAAACCTGCTCAGTGTGTTTGGGTGTGAGGCATGCAGTCACTTAGAAACACATCCTCCTATTCTCAGTGTGTTCTTTGTTGCCTGATTACTGGTTCTTTTGTATTCTGCAGATCCTGGGATTGCTGCTGTGGATTGTCTGCTGGTTGGACCTCTTCTGTTCACTTGCTGAAGTGGTGAATAATCGACCAAAAGCTGCAGCATATTTCATCAGCCCCTTGCTGCTGGGAGTCACAATGGTGAGCAGACTATTGCACAATAATATCGCTGATGTAGTGTAGGATGCCATTTGATATGCCATTAGGAATTTGGAGCACTGACTGACAGTCTAAGTCTATATTTTGAGATGTTTGGATGATTCTCCAACTTTCTCCTTCCACCTCTTGCCCTGCTCATGGGTGGTATTGTAGCGATTGAGTGAAACTTACTGCACCAGGTAGTCATATTATTCAGAACTGGATCTGCAGCTATGTCCTTCTGAACTTGTACTCTGTCTAAACTGTGAGGAGAACACCTCAAACCAGCAACAGCAGGCTCTCGCTTGGAATTGAGTATCCTGATTCATTGTGACTAGATGAGCTGTAAAGTGACGATAATAATGGAGATAATCCTGAAGAAGTGACCACTTGCTCTCAATGAGCTTCCCCCTGCCTCCAATTTTTGTTCCCTCCCTATAATCATTCCTGCCAACTGTGTATGGCTCCTGAAATCCTGGTACTGATTTACATATTTCCTCACTTGTACATATCGTCTTCATGAGTCCACTCCTACTCAAATGTGCTTGATTCTTGACTGCCACTTGCAGTGGACTAGCAAATTCCTGAGAGGATTCACTGAGCTGATTCCTGGGATAGGTACAGATTGATTCTGAATCTGTGGAGTTTAGAAGAAAGGTATTCTTATTAAAGTGTGAAACACTCTCTGGGGATTTGAGTCTGTTTCCTTTGGGGCTGGAATCCAGAACAAAGAGCACAGTTTCAGAAGCGGTGGTCTCCCATTTATGATGGGAATTAGAACAATTTTCTTCTCTCAAAGGGTTGTTAGTCTTTGAACTCTCTATCCAAGAATGGAGGCCAGGTGACTGACCAAATTCAAGACTGAGTAAACCAGACCTTTAGATGTACAAAGGAGTCTGAGATTATAAAGGGTCTGTCAGTGGAGTTCAGGCTGCAGTCAGATTTTATTGAATGGCACAGTCAGCCCTTGTTCTTAGTTTGTTGTGTCAAACCACTGTAACAGTGCAAAATAAAAAGCCAGTCACAACTTTCGCCATTTAATTAAAAATGGGGAATCAGTACTTTGAATGTAATGCCCATATTTTGACAATGAGCAATAAAATCTTGGTTGAGATGAAGTAGAGTTTGATCCTTTTGAGACTGGGTGGCACACTGAGGTAGTTAGGGTAAATTTCAGTTTGACTGTAGGCAGGATCAGGCTCTACAGCTGATATCATCGCTAACACTAGACAGGTGACCATTCGCTTGACGAGCCGATTCCATAGGAACAGAAGGAGGTCATTTATCCATTTGACTTTATTAAACTGGAACAGCAGGTGACCATTCAGCACCTTGAGTCTGTTTTGCGCTGACGATGATTCGGCTAATCAGCCAGTCCCCCTTTATTCAATACCTTTTGAATACGTTTGTCAAATAAAAATTGCCTCCATTTCAGTTTGGAAGTTGCAATTACACAGAATTTTGGGGGAGAGAGTTTGATTTCCTCTAACCCAGTGCGAAAAAGTATTCCTGATACCATCCCTAAATGGCCTGGCTCTAATCGGAGGTTTATGCCCTTGTTCTTCCATCACCACCTCACCAGAGGAAAGAGTTCACATCTTCATCTCAATAAGCATAAATTGGATTCATAGAGTCAGACAGCACAGAAACAGACACTTCAGTCCAACTCGTCCACGCCAACCAGACATCCCAATCTGACCTAGTCCCATTTGCCAGCATTTAGCCCTTATCCCTTCAAACACTTCCTATTCATATCCTCATTCAAATGTCTTTTAAATGTTGTAATTGTACCAGCCTCCTCCTCCTTCCTCTGATAGCTCGTTCCGTACACTTCACAACCCTCTGTGTGGAAAAAGTCGCCTCTTGGGTCTCTTTTTAAATCATTCTCCTCCCACCCTAGTTAGTCTTACTTCGGTGGTAGGCAAAGTAATGGAAAGGGTACTGAGGGATAGGATTTATGAGTATCTGGAAAGACACTGCTTGATTAGGGACAGCCAGCACGGATTTGTGAAGGGTAGGTCTTGCCTTACAAGTCTTATTGAATTCTTTGAGGAGGTGACCAAGCATGTGGATGAGGGTAGAGCAGTGGATGTAGTATACATGGATTTTAGTAAGGCAGTTGATAAGGTTCCCCATGGTAGGCCAAATACACTAATATCGTGTATTAGTGTTCATTAGCAGAGGGATTGAATTCAAGAGTCGTGAAGTGATGTTGCAGCTGTACAGGACTTTGGTTCGGCCACATTTGGAGTACTGTGTGCATTTCTGGTCGCCTCACTTTAGGAAAGATGTGTAAGCTTTGGAGAGGGTGCAGAGAAGGTTTACCAGGATGTTGCCTGGAATGGAGAATAGGTCGTACGAGGATAGGTTGAGAGTGTTAGGCCTTTTCTCGTTGGAATTGCGAAGGATGAGGGGTGACTTGATAGAGGTTTATAAGATGATCAGAGGAATAGATAGAGTAGACAGTCAGAAACTTTTTCCCCGGGTACAACAGAGTGTTACAAGGGGATATAAATTTAAGGTGAAGGGTGGAAGGTATAGGGAGGATGTCAGGGGTAGATTCTTTACCCAGAGAGTGGTGGAGGCATGGAATGCGCTGCCTGTGGGAGTGGCAGAGTCAGAATCATTGGCGACCTTTAAGCGGCAATTGGACAGGTACATGGATAGGTGCTTAAGCTAGGACAAATGTTCGGCACAACATCGTGGGCTGAAGGGCCTGTTCTGTGCTGTATTGTTCTATGTTCTATGTTCTAAATCTCTGCCTTCTAGTTTTGGACTCCCCAACATGAGGGAAAAGACTTTGTCTATTCACTCTATCCAAGCTCCTCAGATTTTATACCCCTCTATAAGCCTCTGACACTCACCTTATTCAGCCTCTCCCTCGAGCTCAAATCCTCCAGTCCTGGTAAGATCCTTGTAAATCTTTTCTGCACCTTCCCAAGTTTAACAACATCTTTCCGATAGGAAGGTCAACCAGAATTGTACACACTGTTCCAGAAGTGGCCTCACCAATGTCTAGTACAGCTGCAAGATGATGTCCCAACTCCTATAATCAGCGTTCTGACGAGACGGAATTTGAGCTAAGATGTGTGAGGTCCAGAGCTGAGCGAGCTGGTGCTGAGAAGTGGAGGAGCAGGCTGTAAAAGTGAGCTTGCACAAACAACAATATGTAATTGAGTGATATCAGAGTGATGTGGAAGGATAGTTAAAGCTTGGCTATTTTAACCCTCGTCTTTTTTTTTGTGCTTTCAGTTACTCGCAACGTTTCTGATTCAGTATGAGAGATTACGGGGGATGCAGTCATCTGGGGTGCTTTTCCTCTTCTGGCTGATCACCTTGATTTGTGCTGTGATACCTTTCAGATCAAAGATCCTGGCGACATTCAATGAGGTAAGCACAGGAGGGCTGAAGGGCAGCCAAAGTATTAATTGGAACATGCCCACAAACGTTAAATGGTATAATCTTTTATCCTGTAAATGTAGCATTAGTGTATTCCATATCACACTGAGGATCTTGGAGCCACTGACCTGGGATAGACAAATCATATGGATAGCAGGAAGTAGATATTCTGGAACTTTCCTCCCTTTTCCTTGATAATGAATAAGTAGTTATGCAAAACTTTCAGATTCGATTGAAATGGTGGGTTGAGCATGCTGTGCTGTGGGATGAAGGGGTTGATGGACTGAATTTGCTATGGTATTTCATAATCTGTTATGCTGTAGCCCCAGTGGGCACTCTGCACTTGAGCAATAGGGCCTTCTAATCGGCTTGTTGCTGGGGATGAGACTCTCCCACTTCACAAGTCCACAAGCCACAATAAGGCAGTGAGTGGGATGGTGCTGCCTTAGCAAAACAAGCAAGACTTTTTTTTGTCCTTTTGTTCATAGGATATGGGCATTGCCAGCTAGGGCAGTATTTATTGCCCATCCCTAATTGGCCTGGAGCTGCCTTTTGCCTCTGTAGACCTTGGGGTCGAGGAACAACACTGTACTGTTAGGGTGGGGATTCCAATGTCCATGAAGGACTAGTGAAATAGTTCCAAGTCAGGGTGGTATATATCTATTGCCCTTGTCCTTACAGGTGATGGAGGTCACAGGTTCGGAAGGTTTTTTCAAAGGAGCTTTGGCGATTTACTGCAGTGCAACTTGTAGATGGCACATACTGCTGCTACTTTGTGTCACTGGTGAATGTTGAAGATGATGGTTGGAGTGCCAGTTCAACAGTTATATTTGTCCAGGACTGTGTGTCTGAGTGTTGGAGCAGCATCGATCCAGACAAGTGGGGACTATCCCATCACACTCCCAACTTCATCTTATGGATGATGGACAGGCTCTGGAGAGTCAGGCGATGAGTTACTTGCTGCAGGATTCACAACCTCTGACCTGTTGTAACTATAGTTACCACCGGTAACTCCAGTTCAGCTTCTGGTTAAATGCAACCCCCCCCCACCACCAGGATGTCGATAGTCGTAGCTTCAGTGATGGTAATGTCATTGGATGTCGAGGGGAGTTGGTTACGTTCATTCTTGTTGGAGATGATCATTGCCTGACGTGTGTGATGTGAATATTACAAGCCACTTAACAGCTCAGTCTGGATATTGTCCAAGTGTTTCTGCATTTGGACATGAACTGCATCAGTATCTGACAAGTCACATGTGCAATCATCAGCGAACACTTGCTCTCCTAACCATATCATCAGCATTTACTGGAAGCTACAAGACGACAGGTGTCTGCAGTCGCTCTAATGTTCCACACACAGCGATCATCGTCAATATGCTGATTTTTGGCATTGGCTTCTGGTTTTGGAAGTCCTTGCCAAGTGTGGGAACTTCAAGGCCTGCACCACTGTGACTAAAGTTAGACGGAGTCTTGCCGAGGATGGAGGGAAGGTCATTGAAGCAGCTGAAGATGGCTGGGCCAAGAAGGCTACTGTGAAGATGTTTTTGGACTGAGTTGATTGACTTCCAACAGCCACTTCCTTTGTACCAGGCATTACTCCAAGCAGTGAAGAGTTTTCCCCTAATTCTTATCAATCCCAGCATTGCTAGGGCTCCTGATGCCGCATTCAGTCAGATGTGGCCTTGATGCCATGGGTAGTTACTCTCCCCTGATGTCTGGGATTTAGCTCTTTTGACCCAACGTTGTAACAAGGTCAGGAGCTGAGTGGCCCTGGAGAAACCTAAACTGGGTGTTACTGAGCAGGTTATTGCTGAGCAGGTGCTGCTTGATAGCCCTGTTGATGACACCTTCCATGATGATGGAGAGCAGATTTATCAGACTGCAAATGACTTGGTTGGAATTTTCATGCATTTTGTGAACAGAACATTCTTGAGCCATTTTCCAAATTGTCAGGTCGATGCTACTTTTGCAACTGTTCTGGATCGGTTTGGCTAGGGGAGCAGCACGTTGTTAATACTATTGTTCTGGATCGGTTTGGCTAGGGGAGCAGCACGTTGTTAATACTATTGCCAGAATATTGTCAGTGCCCATACTTTTTTGCACGCAGAATCTTTGGGTACTTCTTGATAATGCTTGGAATGAATCCAATTGGCTGAAGACTGGAATCCATAATGCTCGGAACCACAGGGTCATCCACTTGGCACGTCTGACTGAAGATTATTGTGGATGTATCTGTGAAATTTCTTGCACTAATGTGCTGGGCTTCCCACAGCATTGAGGGTGGAGATAGGTGGCTCCTGCTAGATAGCTCCCCATCGCTCGTGACCTGATGTGACAGAACTGCAGAACTAAAGTTAATTGTGGAATTTCCTCACTCGCTCTATCATTTGCTGGTTCGGTTTGATGCATGTAATCTGTGTAATAGCTCCAGCAGGTTGACACCTCATTTTTAGACCTGTTTAGTGCTATTCTTGGCATGTCCTCCAACACTAATCATCGAATTAGGGTTATTCTCCAGTTTGATGGAAGTGGCAGAGTGAGAGATTGCTGGCCATGATGTTACAGCTTTTGGGATGGCATGTTGGCACAGTGGTTAGTTCTGCCTGCCTCACAGCGCCAGGGACCCATGTTTGGGCAACTGTCTGTCTGTGTAGCGTTTGCACAATTCTCCACCCTCCTCCGCCTGGTTTTCCTTTGGTTACTCTGGTTTCCTCCCAGAGTCCAAAAATGTGCAGATATGGGAGATTGGACAATTTAGTGTGGACTTAGTGTCCATGGATGTGCAGGCTAGGTGGATTAGCCATGGGTTTAAGGGATAAGGTAGGGGGATGGGTCTGGGTGGGATACTCTTTTAAAAGTTAGTGCGGACTTGAATGGCCTGCTTCCACACTGTAGGAATTCTATGATTGAATTACAATTCTGCTGTTGCTGTGGTTGTTGACAGCATCTAGAATGCCCAATTTTGAGCTGCTGCATCTGTTCAAAATATCCCATTTAATATGATGGTCGTGCCACACCATGATGGATGTGAAGACAGACCTTCAGTGTGCAGACTTGTGGGGAAGACATGATTACTTCTAACTTACTGCTAAGATCACTTAGTGGGGCATGCTGAAGAAGGAAGAGAATGGGCCCTCCTTATGGGTGCAAACAGGAACTTGACCTGAATGGAACTCATTGTTTCTCAGGTTGAAAGAGTTTGGGTAATATTTGTGAGTTTCATAGAGGCAGCCATACTGCTTTGTCCTGAAGTGTGAATGAATTGCTGACAGTTTTCTCTGTGCATTGTTCTTTCTTCCCAGGATAAAGTAATTGATGTCTTCCGATTTACCACCTTCTATATCTACTTTGCCTTAGTTCTGATCCAGTTCTTTCTCTGCTGCTTCAGTGAACCTCCTCCATATTTCTCAGCAGTATCTTCGAATGAGGTGAGTCCAGCTGCTAAAGTTTATAGCATCTCCCATCTCTGACCCTCATGGTCTCGAAGGCTCCAGTTAATTGTGGATGCCAGGAAATTCACAAACAATGTCTCAAGTTGTCAGTTGCCCTTCAGTGCGGTAACATTTTCACTGCTGAGACAGAATGCTACAGACTCCAGCATGTTGAGCATATAGTGCAGGTTAAAACTCCGTGCAGTACAGAGTGGAAGCTGCTCGGCCAGAGGCTTATAAACTGTGGGAGAGCAGCTCAGTCATAAAGTCAAGGAGTTAAATGCATGGGTTAAGATTACTGTGGGGAAAAATGGGTTTCATTTCATGGGACACTGGTAGCAGGACAGAGATAGAAGAAAACTGTTCCAGTGGGACAGGTTTCACTCCAATCATACTAGGATCAGTGCCTTGGTGAATGAAATAACTAGAGCTGTTGAGATGTCTTTAAACTAATTTGGAGGGGTAGCTGTTATGGACCAGACTGACCCCCTCAAAAATATTTGAAGGTAGCCTACACCTTAACTTTTTCTTACTTTAAAGGCAAATGTAAAGTGTCTCTGATGCAATGCAACTGGTCAAACTATTCAATGTTAAGCAAAACACAATTTATTTAAATGCCATAGTTGAAATACAACCAAAGCAAGAGGAATTTAGAATAACAACTCTCTTGAAAAACTTAATAGAATAATGGATAAATTCCTATTAATGATTAACTGTTCCAATATAGTAATATCATATAAACACACTCCTTGCCAAAAAAGAAAATTATGCCAAAAAATTTTAACATACAGTTCTCCAATCCAGGAGGAAAAAACTGAGAAGCAACCAGGAGACACTCACTGAAGCTTCCAACTCAGAGACCCTAATAGCTTCTACTTAAGGGTAAACTAAAAACTTAAAAACAAACAGGACAAAGTTACCTCTTGAAAGCCACATCATCATCACTTGGGTTCGGGAGAGGGGGATACATTAGTTTACAAAAGATTAAGCGAGTAGGCAAAAAACACTTGGCACATGGAATGTTTTGTGGGGAAATAGGAGATTATGAATTTGGAAGGTAGAGAAGAGGAGCTGAATATTTCTTAAATGAGGAAAGAAAGCAGACAGCTGCAGCACAAAGGGATTTGGGGATCCTCGTGCAAATGTTGTAATCAAGGAATTAATCATCTAGGAGGAAGGGTAATGGGTGAACAGGAATTTGGTGTGAGATAGAATATGGGGAGCTGAACTTAGGCTTTGTAGAGAATAGGATGTTAGGTGATGGAGAAATGTATTGGAATAATCCAGTCTGGTGAGAACAAAAACATATTTGTTAGCACTGTTGCCTCACAGCGCCAGAGACCCAGGTTCAATTCCCACCTCAGGTGACTGTGCAAACTCCACACAGACATTTGCCCTGTGTCTGCGTGGGTTTCCTCTGGGTGCTCCGGTTTCCTCCTACAGTCCAAAGATGTGCAGGTTAGGTGAATTGGCCATGCTAAATTGCCCATAATGTTAGGTGAAGGAGTAAATGTAGGGGAATGGGTCTGGGTGGGTTGCTGTTCGGAGGGTTGGTACGGATTTGTTGGGCCAAAGAGCTTGTTTCCACACTGTAAGTAATCTAATCTTTAAAAATAGATAAGGGTTTCACCAGCAGATAAATGGAGTTGAAACATTGAGTCATGTGATGTTTGAAGGTGGAAACAGGAAATGTGGTTGGGCATTCTGCCTGGAGTCAAATGTAACAAGAAATAGAACATAGAACATAGAAGAATACAGCGCAGTACAGGCCCTTTGGCCCTCGATGTTGCGCCGATCCAAGCCCACCTAACCTATACTAACCCACTATCCTCCATATACCTATCCAATGCCCGCTTAAATGCCCATAAAGAGGGAGAGTCCACCACTGCTACTGGCAGGGCATTCCATGAACTTACGACTCGCTGAGTGAAGAACCTACCCCTAACTTCAGTCCTATATCTACCCCCCCTTAATTTAAAGCTATGCCCCCTTGTAATACCCGACTCCATACGCGGGAAAAGGTTCACACTGTCAACCCTATCTAACCCCCTAATCATCTTGTACACCAGCAATGTTTTGAACACCAGCTTAATCTCAGTCTGTTGCCAACAAGAGGGATTGAGAATGTGGATAGAGAAGAGCGATAGAAAAAATGGCTTTGGTCTTTCTAATATTTACTTGGAAGAAATTTCTACCCATTGACTAGATGTTGGATATACAATCTGATAATTTAGAGATAGCGGAGTTGTTGAGAAAGATAGTGCTATTGTAATGCAAATACAAGAAAAACTAGCATCCACATTCAGTGGTAATAGGAAAGGCAAATTGACAATTATATGGTGTCACCCATTAAGACAGAAATGAGGATGGTCATTGCTAAGACAGTCCTGCAAGGTTGGAGATGCCACCTTTCAGATAACTTGTTAAACTGGGGTCTGTCTGCCCACTCAGTTGAACATGGAAATTGTGCCACAGAATTTTTTTAAGAACAGAAAAGTTCCTTGTGGTGACCTTGCTAATATATCCCTCAACCAATATCACTAAAGCTGTTCAATTGCCACTTGTCATTAGGTTTTTGAGAGCTTTGGGATGTTGTGAAGTTGTTTGATTTTGCATCAACACAGCAATTTTCTTGTGTGAAGAATATGTAGCAACGGGATTTGATCTGGGTTTGTGCAAAGATGTGAACCTCAATGGAAATAAAAATGCTTGGAGACAACTAGCTGCTGAAGGGTTTCTGCCAGAAATGTCAATTTTCCTGCTGCTCGGATGCTGCCTGACCTGCTGTGCTTTTCCAGCACTACTCTAATCTAGATTCTGATTTCCAGCATCTGCAGTCCTCACTTTTGCCTCGCTGTCTCACAGTAAAGATGGAGCTGTAGTGTGTTGATCCAGGCAGTAAAGACCATGGTTCCCATCTGTCCTTGTTTAGAAGGAATTAAAGTACAGGAGGAGTAAAAGTAAACTCTCCAGTTTTTCTGCATTTCAGTTTTATCTAGGCTGATCTGTATCTTAACAATGGAAGCATTTGAACCATCCCAGAATCTCCTCTCCAATCAAATAAAAGCTCAAGTTGAGATTTTAATGCTTAGATTGGAGTACCTAACCTGTCATCTCACTTAGGTTGCCATCTTTTGGCTGAAGAGCAGTCCAATAAGAATGGTAACAGTGAAGCTAAGCTCTATATTCTAGTCACCCAGTGTTACCAACATTTAACAACTTGCTGCAGTGGAAAAAGTGTGTTTCAGTGAATAGATTTCTATCAGTTCCAGCCCAATTTTAGAATATTAACTGGGAGATTCCAAATTAACATTAGATTACTTACAGTGTGGAAACAGGCCCTTCGGCCCCACAAGTCCGCACCGACCCTCCGAAGAACAACCCGCCCAGACTCACTCCCCGATATTTACCCCTTCACCTAACACTATGGGCAATTTAGCATGGCCAATTCACCCAACCAGCACATTTTTGGAAGGAAACTGGATCATCCAGAGGAAACCCACGCAGACACTGGGAGAATGTGCAAACTCCACACAGATAGTTGCCTGAGGCGGGAATTGAACCCTGGTCTCTGGTGCTGTGAGGCAGCAGTGCTAACCACTGTACCACCGTGCCGCCACCTAGATTTACTGAAATAATAACATGGATAAATTGAAGCTGGGATTGTGGGTCTTTTGGCACAAAAGTAGACCATACAGCCCATCAAGATTACTTCACTATTCAATCAAATTATAACTGATCAACTGCTTCAATCCCACTTCTCCTCATTGTTGCCATAACTCCTTGACGTCATTATTCTGCAGAAATAAACTGATTTCTGTCTTCCACGGTCCTCTGAGATTGAAAATTTCCAAGATTGACCAGCATCTGAATGAAGAAATTGAGGGAAATATAGGAAAATAAGGAATATATGAAAAGTGTTGGCCTGTAAGGATCATCCTATAGAACATGTAAGTAGAATGTGGTGCTGGACAAGCACAGCAGGTCAGGCAGCATCCGAGGAGCAGGAGAATCAACGTTTCAGGCAAAATCCCTTCATCAGGAATGAGGTCCTCACTCTCGACTCTAGTCTCCAGCATCTGCAGTCCTCCCTTTCGCCTGTAGAGCATGTAAGACAACACTTTCACTGTACCTCAATTCATGTGACACTAGTAAATCAAATCACATTCTAATTGACTAATTCTTTCAGAGCTGGCACAAACATGAAGGGATGTGATCCATGCTGTCCCACACTATGAATTCTAACTCAAAAGAGATTAAACTGACTGAAGGATTGACTGATCCTGTTCTCACTTCCCGCAGAATCGCTGCCCTGAAGAGGGTGCTGGATTCCTCTCTCGGCTGACCTTCTGGTGGTTTACTAGGTGAGTAGTTTCCTCCTCATTGCATGAGCAGTCAAACAATCCTCATGAGAGTATGGGTAATATCCCCTGTACAGTGCCTGATGCTAAACAACTGCATCAGAGAACACTCTTAATAAGTGCAAAGATATTCCATTTATGCTGATCATCCTATCATGTAGCAATGTCTATGCTTCCATTTTCTTGATCTAGGCATGGCCAAAGTATCACTTGCAATGGCTTATCTTCATGTTTCCATACTAATACCTCTGGTATCCTGCAAGGTTCTATCCTTCTGTCCCTCTCATCAATGTCACTTGGTGACATCATCTGAAACCGCAGTGTTTGTTCTCATGTTTATGAGAAAAGTCCTAGCTGTACCTCAGCACTGCCTTTCTCAACAACTCCACTATCTCTAAATTATCAGATTGTATATCCCATATCTAGTCGATGGGTATAAATTTCCTCCAAGTAAATATTAGAAAGACAAAAGCCTTTGTTTTCTATCACTCTTCTCTATCGACATTTTCAATCCCTCTTGTTGGCAACAGTATGAGATTAAACTTGTCACAGAGATGTACAGCACAGAAACGGACGCTTCAGTCCAACCTATCCATGCCGACCAGATATCCCAACCCAATCTAGTCCCACCTGCCAGTACCCAGCCCATATCCCTCCAAACCCTTCCTATTCATATACCCATCCAGATGCCTTTTAAAAGTTGTAATTGTACCAGCCTCCACCACTTCCTCTGGCAGCTCATTCCATACATGCACCACTCTGCATGGAAAAGTTGCCCCTTTAGGTGTCTTTTATATCTTTCCCTTCTCACCCTAAACCTATGCCCTCTAGTTCTAGGCTCCCCCACACCAGGGAAAAGACTTTGCCTATTTATCCTATCCATGCCCCTCATAATTTTGTAAACCTCTATAAGGTCACCCTCAGCCTCCGACACTCCAGGAAAAACAGCCCCAGCCTGTTCAGCCTCTCCCTATAGCTCAAATCCTCCAACCCTGGCAACATCCTTGTAAATCTTTTCTGGACTCTTTCAAGTTTCACAGCATCCTTCCGATCAGAAAGAGACCGGAATTGCAATATTCCAACAGTGGCCTAATCAATGTCCTGAACAGCCGCAACATGGCCTCCCAGCTCCTGTACTCAATACTCTGACCAATAAAGGAAAGCATACCAAACGCCGCCTTCACTATCCTATCTACCTGCGACTCTGTTTCCTTTTTAGTTCTCTAGCTTCCATGTCTTTGTCTGTTGTCCTGTTTCCCTATCCCCATATCAGTTGAAGCAAAACGTTCAGAGACACAGTATAGTTTTACCTCCTTCATCTATATTCCAGGCCCTGGTGGGAGAGAGAACAATCGCCTATATGCTCAGAGGCATGGGTTCCTGGTCTTCTCTGGAACAGCAGTTTCTTAATGAAGTATATAGTCATTTACAGGGAGGAGCATCCAGATAAGGCAACATACCATATCGATTGAGTGACCATTACAATCAGAGTGTCAATAGTAGAGACTAAGCCTCTGCTATTACACAATGAATGTTCTTAACCTTGTTAACTGGCTTCACATAATGAATACTTTTCACCTTGTTAACTGACTTTACATACTGAATGCTTCTTCATCTTGTTAAATGGCTTTACACAATGAATGCTTTTCCACCTTGTTAACCCACTACCCTTGCTTCCAGTACCTCATTGTTTACTGAGTCATGCTTAACTCAACCTTTGTTTCTCAAAACGTAACTCTTTCCCCACCTGCTCATACCCTATACACTTTCACATCCCCACAGTAAAGACAGACACAAAATAATTGGCCCTGTTAATCTTTAAGGGGCCCAATTCCTTCCCTAGTTACTCTTTTCCCTTAATGTACCAGTAGAATCTCTTGAGTTTCTCCTTAATCTTATCTACCAGAGCTACCTCATGTCCCATTTTTGCCCTCCTGATTTCCATCTGAAGTGTATTCCTTTCCCCATCATACTCAAGGGATTCACTTGACCCCAGCTGCCTATACCTGACATATGCCTCCTTTTTTTTTTCTTGACCAGAGCCTCAATATTTCCAGTCATCCAGTGTTCATTATTCCTCCCAACCTTGCCCTTCATTCTTACAGAAATGAAGGGCTTTTGCCCGAAAGGTCGATTTCGAAGCTCCTTGGATGCTGCCTGAACTGCTGTGCTCTCCCAGCACCACTAATCCAGAATCTGGTTTCCAGCATCTGCAGTCATTGTTTTTACTTCACTCTTACAGAGCCTACTGTACTGAACTCTCACTTTTGAAAGCTTCCCACTTTCCAGTCATCCCTTTAAGTGCAAACAAATCAACTTTCGAAAGTTCCTGTCTAATACGGTCAAAATTCACCTTGCTCTAATTTAGAACTTTAACTTTTACACAAGGCCTATCTTTTTCCATAACTAATTTAAAACTAATAGAATTATAGTCACTGGTCCCAAAACACTCCCCCACTCAGTTACTTGCCCTGCCTTATTTCCCAAGAGAAGGTTGAGTTTTGCTCCTTCTCTGGTAGGTACATCTACAGAGTGATAAAGAAAATTTTATTAAGGACACTTAACAAATGCTTCTGCATCCAAGCTCTTAATACTATGGTAGTCCGAGTCCATGTTTGGAAAATTAAAATTCCCTACAATTCAAACCATATTAATCTTATAGATACCTGTAATCTCCTTACAATTTGCTCCTCAATTTCCTACCATCTATTAGGGAGCCTCAAGTACAATCCTGTCAAGGTGATCATCCCCTTCTTATTTCTCAGTTCCACCCATGCAGCTTCACTGGCCCTACAATCCCACAGGAATATCCTCAGTCCTGCTGTGATGTTTTCCTTAATTTGAAAACTCCACTCACCCTCCTCTCATCTCCTTATCTTTCTTACAATATCTATATGCCAGCACACTGAGCTGCCAGTCCTGTCCCTCCCTCAGTTTCTGTAATAGCTAGAATTTTCCAGTTCCATGTTCCCATCCGTGCCGAGTTCATCTACATTCCTTGTCAGGCCACTTGCATTGAAATAAATACAATTTAATTTATCGGTCTTACCTCGTTCTCTGCCATGCTCTGTCTTCTTTATCTATTTAACTCACTTGGATCTTGACATACCCACTTAACAGCAGAGCCAGCCATGGCCTGGCTGCCACTGGAGTGTAGGGACACCCTTAGTGCTGCTAGAAAGGGAATTTCAGGATTTTGATTCAGTAATTGTAAAGGACCAGCAAGACAGTTCCAAGTGAGAATGATTTGTGACTTGGAGCTGAACTTCCAGATGGCAGTGTTGCCATGCATCTGTTGCCTTCATCTTTCTAAGTGGCTGTGGTCATGGGTTTGGAAGGTGATGTTGAAGGAATCTTGAGTTACTGCAGAGCTTGTTGTAGGATGATATACGCTGCTGCTGCTGAGGGTTAATGATGAAAGAAATATGTTGGACAAGGTGTCAATCAAGAGGACTGCTATGCCCTAGATTAGAGTTTCTCAACTGTTGCTGAAGCATCCAAGCAAGTGAGGAGCATTCCATCACACTCCTGGCCTGTACTTGGTAGCATTCTGGGAGATGAAAGACAAGTTATTTGGTGCAGAATGTCAAGCATCTGAATTGTTCTTGCAGCCACTGTGTATATGACTGATCCTCTTCTGTTTCTTGTCCATGGCAATCCCCACTGAATGTTCATTATGGTGGTTCAGCAATGGCAATACCACTAAAGGTTAAGGGTATTGGTTAGATGTATTATTTGAAGATCATTGCCTGGCACTAGTGTGGCATGAATATAACTTGCCATTCATCAGCCCAAGCCTTGATATTGCTGCTTCACTGCCTGGGTGAATGGTGCTGACCATGATGCAGTCATCAGTGAGTGAAAATCTCCACTTCTGACAGCATGACTGAGGGGAGGCCATTGATGAAATAACTGAAGATGACTAGATCTAGTCCCTGCTCTAGAGGTATGACTAGAAGCTCCACATTGTATAGTGGTTAATATCACTGTCTGCCTTGTAGAGACCATGGTGCAATTCACTGTTGGGAAGTGGCTAATCTTAATGCAATTTGCTGCTCCAGAGGTGTGTCATAACATCTTTGAGCAGGTTGAATAGAAAACATCTAAGCTGAACAGCTTAAGGAGTACTTAGGGTGCACTAGTAGAGTCTTTACCTCCTGGTTCAGAGGATATGGGTTCAAGTTCAATCTGCTCTGGAAGTGTGTAATAACATCTCTGAAGAGAAAATATCTAGTCAAAGTTATACAACGTCAGGTTAGAGACCAACAGGTTTTTTTTTTAAAATCACCAGGTCGTGCAAATGGAAGCTTGAGATTTCAAATAAGCCTTTTAGACTATCACCTGGTGCCGTGTGACTTCTGACTTTGTCCATCCCAGTCCAACACTGGCACATCTACACAGAGAAAATACCTAAGCTGAGGATCATATGATTAACCTCAAGCAACCACAACTATCTTCTTTTGTGCTCGATAGGAATCCCACCAACAGTAAACACCTCGATGGGTAGCCCCCAAAGTAAAGAGGGGAAACTCTGCTGTTTTGGTTCTGTTCGCCGAGCTGGAAGTTTTTGTTGCAAACGTTTCGTTCCCTGTCTAGGTGACATCCTCAGAGCTTGGGAGCCTCCTGTGAAGCGCTTCTGTGGTGTTTCCTCCGGCATTTATAGTGAACTGTGTTCAGCATTAGTTTTGCAAAATGCATCTCTTGTTTTCTAGGTGGAAGAATTAGAATTAGAATCCCTACAGTGTGCGAAAAGGCCCTTCGGCCCATCAAGTCCACACGAACCCTTCGAAGAGTAACCCACTCAGACCCATTCTCCTAACCTATTTTATACCCCTGACTAATATAACCTACACTATGGGCAATTTAGCTTGGCCAATTCACCTAGCCTGCACATCTTTGGATTGCGGGAGGAAACTGGAGCAGTCGGAGGAAACCCACACAGACACTGAGAGAACGTGCAAACTCCTCACATGGTTGCCTGGAATTGAACCGAGGTGCCTGGCACTGTGAGGCAGTAATGCTAACCACTGAGCCAATGTGCTGCCCTTGAGGTGGGGGCGATAGATTAGTGGTGTTATTACTGGTCAGTTAATCCAAAGGCCTGGGTAATGTTCTGGGGAGAAAATGAGGTCTGCAAATGCTGGAGATCAGAGATGGAAATGTGTTGCTGGAGAAGCGCAGCAGGTCAGGCAGCATCTAGGGAACAGGA